>NW_022161035.1:0-243 GCF_008728515.1 Papio anubis | reverse complement strand
GAAAGAAAGAAAGAGAGAGAGAAAGAGAGAGAGAAAGAAAGAAAGAAGAAAGAAAGAAAGAAAGAAAGAAAGAAAGAAAGAAAGAAAGAAAGAAAGAAAGAAAGAAAGAAAGAAAGAAAGAAAGAGTTGAAATATTAGTTATTTTGTTACTTAACTCTACCTTTGTGTCTGTGGTAGATTATTTCTTCTCCTTTGGGTCTGTGGTAGATTATTTCTTCTCCTTTGGGTCTGTGGTAGATTATT
>NW_022161034.1:0-23192 GCF_008728515.1 Papio anubis | reverse complement strand
CACAGCCCCACACAGTGCCAGCATGGTGGGACCAGCCCCCAGCCCCGCACAGCCTCACACAGCCCCACACAGTGCCAGCATGATGGGACCAGCCCCCAGCCCCGCACAGCCTCGCACAGCCCCACACAGTGCCAGCATGGTGGGAGGGGCGCCTGGCCCAGCCCAGGACCCTGCAGAGAGGGGGTCTTGGGGAAAGCTGTGATTCGCCTGCATCCCAGCCCCAGCTTCCCAGTTCCCACGCCTGACGTGGGGTCCTCAGGCCAGGCTGGGAGACCCCCCTCACCCCCATACCCTCTGCCCCCAGTGGGGCCCAATGCATCAAATGTCAGTGGGCAGAGGGGCCCTTAGCATCTGCAAGCCCCATTGGAGAGACAGAGACAGTGGCCTGAGCCTCACTTACCCAGTCCTGGCCCAGGCCTGCCCCCATCTTCTGAGCCCCGCAGGCCCAGCCCCAGCCCTGCCCTCTCCTGGGAGCAGCCCTGGGAGAGAATTCCTGCTTCTGAGATGAGAGTGGTACAGACGAGGGTTGGGGGGGGTGCAGAGTCCGGCTGGGCCACAGCCAAGGGCAGCACGGAGACACCGGGAGACAGTTCTTGCTCTGGGACTGCCTGGCAGAGGGCCAGAGGCTGGGGACAGGGCTGGGCGAGGGACCTGGGTGGGCCATGTGGCCGTCTCAGCAGTGCTGAGGTCCCTGCCCTGCTGTTCCAGGAGCCCAGGAGCACCCACTCCCCCAACCCAACCCCAGGCATTCCCCTGACAGGGGCACATGGTCACCAGCAGACCCAGGCCCAGGTGTCCCCTAGAAGCAGAGGCAGGGACTTACTGGCCCAGCGAGGGGCCGTTCAGATCACAGGGCCTGGAGCCTCCCGCATCACCCTCTTAGCCCCCAACACCCTCTTAGCCCCCATCACCCTCTTAGCCCCCATCACCCTCTTAGCCTTAGGCCGGGGGTGAAACAGTTCCCCTGTGGACCTCATCATTACATCCTTGCTCAGAGGCTGAGACCCCCCCAGGAGACCCCCATAGAGGCCCAGACAGGGAACATGAGCTGGTAAACTGGGCACGTGTGGGGTGTGCAAGGGCAGGTGCCTGGGGCTGATGCCCTGACCAGGCCCAGCGGGGGCCGTGAGCCGCTGGAGATACTGTGGGCCAGGCACTGTCGGCTGCCGGGGATAAGTGCAGGGATCCAGGCGGGGAGGGGAAGCCGGAGACCTGAGCTCCTGCTTCCCTGCCTCAGGGAATGGCCCAGCCTCAGAGGTCCCTGAAGCCCGGAGATCCCTTAGCAACCCCACGAGGTGGAAACTGCTCGTTGGTGGCCAGGGCCACAAGCAGGGGCTCTGCTGCTGGGCGCCGTTCATGGCACATGCCCGGAACCCAGGGCAAAGACTGAGCTGCCCGAGGCCCACTCAGTACCGCGCCACCCAGGACTAGTAGAGCGGCCAGGGACCGAGCCGTACCTGTGTGCCGGGTGCAGGCCAGAGCAAGAGCCAGGGTCCAGAGTGGGGCCAGCTTCCTCTGGCCGACACCCATCGTGTGGACGGCGGGGAAGAGTGCCCTGTCCCTCGGCAGCCTCTGAGGAGGGACCCAAGGTTGCAGGAGCCTTTTGTAGCCCCAGAGCTGGCTCCGGCCCCGAGCTTCACATGGGTGGGCGGGGCAGGGCCTGTGGTTCCCCCTCACCCGAGTAAACAGTGGGTGCTCACTGCGGGCTGGCCCGCGGCCGGTGGCAGGCAGAGATGGGTGTGTCTGCCAGTTTCCGAGGGCTCCCCCAAGCCCTGGCCTGCAGGGGTTCTCCCCACATACCCCACCCTAGACTCTTCCTGGGCACCGTGCCATGCCCAGCAACCTGTGAGTTCCCGGTGCCCAGAAGTGAGTGCTCAGAACAGCCTGGAGGCACCTCTTTGACACTAAACCCTCTGCAGCAGGACGGGGGGCCCAGCCCAGCCTCTCCCTTTCCTGCTATTCCTCCCATGGCAGACCTTCTGGTTGGACCCTCCATGTGGGCAGTGGAGCTGCCGACCTTGGCTGGGGAATGTGTGGCTGCCTGGGAGGGAGAGGCCAGCCCCAGCCCAGTCCCAAGCTCCTTATGGTCACCTATGTCTCCTTTTCTGTGCCTTTTCTTCCCCATGTCTGTCTTAGCCCAGGTGCCTGGAGAGAGAGCACTTCATATGCGACAGGAGTGTGGGGAAAGGGAAAATGATTGAGTGAGTGAATGAATGAGAGAATGAGTGAGTGAGTGAGCCAAGGCGTCCCTCAAGCCAGCCACATGCTGCCACTGAAGTGGTGCCAGCCAGCCTCACCCTTCCTAGAGAGAGGCTACTGGCAGCAGCCTCCAGGCAAGTGTCAGAACCCCTCCCTCACCATGCAGCCCCTCCCAGCATTGCCCAGGAGTCCACCTGTGCTTCAGTCTCCTGGTCCCAGGTGGGCAGGGCCAGTTCCATTCACATGATGGTCTTGGGCCACCCAGATCCAGAAATGCTCAGTACCCTCCGGACAGGAAGCTGATGACTGGGCCCAGCAGTCCCAGTACAGAAAGATCCCAGTGAGTCTTTGGCCTGAAGGGCTCTGGCTGAAAAGGTGCTGTTGTGTGATGAACACTCGCCCAGATCACGGGTGTGTGGTAGGACACTGGGGTTGGACTCTCCCTCGCAGGCAGCCACATACTCCCCAGCCAAGGTCAGCAGCTCCACTGCCCACATGGAGGGTCCAACCAGGAAGTCTCCCATGGGAGGAATGGCAGGAAAGGGAGAGGCTGGGCTGGGCGATCTGCCCTGCTGCAGAGGGATTAGGATCGAAGAGGTGCCTCCAGGCTGTTCTGAGCACTTGCTTCCAGCTCTCCAAGGACCCATCCCAAGCTCCTTATGATCACCTACGTCTCCATTTCTGTGCCTTTCCTTCCCCAGGTCCTGTCTTAGCCCAGGTTCCTGGAAAAAGAGCACTTCATATGTGGCAGGAGTGTGGGGAAAGGGAAAATGATTGAGTGAGTGAATGAATGAGTTAGTGAGTGAGTGAATGAATGAGTGAATGAGTGATTGAGTAAATGAGTGAGTAAGTGAATGAGGGAATGAGTGAGTGAATGAGTCAATGAGTCAGTGAGTGAATGAATGGGTGAATGAATGAGTAAATGAGTGAGTGAGTGAATGAGTGAGTAAGTGAATGGATGAATGAGTGAGTGAAGGAGTCAATGAGTCAGTGAGTGAGTGAGTGAATGAGTGAGTGAATGGGTGAATGAATGAGTAAATGAGTGAGTAAGTGAATGAGGGAATGAGTGAGTGAATGAGTGAATGAGTGGATGCGTGAGTGAATGAGTGAGTGAGTGAGTCAATGAGTGAGTATATGGGTGAGTGAATGTGTGAATGAGTGAGTGAGTCAATGAGTGAGTGAGTGAATGAGTGTATGAGTCTATGAGTAAGTGAGTGAGTGAATGGGTGAATGAGTGAGTGAGTGAATAAGTGAGTAAATGGGTGAATGAGTGAATGAATGAATGAATGAGTGAATGAGTGTATGAGTGAATAAGTGAGTGAGTGAATGACTGCGTGAATGGGTGAATTAATGAATGAGTGAGTGAGTGAGTGAATAAGTGAGTGAGTGAATGGGTGAATAAGTGAGTAAGTAAGTGAGTGGGTGAGTGAGTGAGTGAATGGGTGAGTGGATGAGTGAGTGGGTGAGTGAGTGAATGAGGCAGGTGAGTGGTTTGGGTGAATAGAGTAGGTGAGTGAGATGGGGTGAATGAATGAATGAGTGAGTGAATAAGTGAGTGAGTGAGTACGTGAGTAAGTGAATGGGTGAATGAATGAATGAGTGAGTGAATAGGTGAGTGAGTGAATAAAGTGGTAAGAGTGAATGGGTGAGGTGGGTGAGTGGCAGGTGGGTAGAGTGAGGTGGGTGGGTGAGGTGGTGGGTGGTGAGGTGAATGGGTGGGTGAGGTGGTGGATGAGGCGAGGTGGGTGGGTGGTGGTGGGTGGGTGGGCCGTCGGTGGGTGGTGGTGAGTGGGTGAGGTGAGCAGGTGGTGGAGTGGTGGAGTGGATGAGTGAGTGGGTGAGTGGTGAATGGGTGAATAGAGTGGGAGGTGAATGGGTGGTGAGGTGGGTGGGTGGGTGGGTGGTGGGTGCGGGTGAGGTGAGTGGGTGGGTGGGTGTGTGAGCGGTGGGTGGTGAGGCAGAGGTGGAGTGGGTGGGTGGTGAGGTGAATGGGTGAAAAATTGGTGAATGAGGTGAGTGGTGAGATGAGGTGGGTGGGTGAGTGAGTGGTGAATGGGTGGGTGAGTGGGTGGTGGTGAGGTGGGTGAGTGGTGAGTGGGTGGTGGTGAGTGAATGACTGACTGGGCAGGTAGTCACACTGGAAGCTGAGTGGCTGACAGGGTTAGGTGCCACCCCAGCCACTGTGGTGCTTCAGGAGGTCCTGACCTGACCAGGTATAGCCACTTCCCCTGAGTCACTGGCCCAGTTCATACGACCTCTAAGAGCAGTCTGAGTCACAGCCACGGGCACTCAGAGAAGTGCCTAAGCAAGCTGGGGCCAAGCCCCCAGACACCTGGCCAACTAGCCACAGGCCTTGCAGCCCCAGCTACAGCTTTCTCCTCCCCTCAACCCAGATGTCACCCAGGGCCGCTGCTGTGGTCAGGCTGGGGGACTTCCCCCGCCAGTGTGTTAGTGACCCTGGCTGGCGCTGGGGCTTCCTCTTGGGACCTTGGTTGCACCCCAAACCTCTGGGCATGGGCCAGGCCGACCGCCTGGTCCCATAGAAACCCACCAGGCCGAGGCCTCAGGAGGCGCCCGGCAGTGCCTACAGTTCCCAGAGCCTACAGCCCCAAGCTCCACACACCCAGGAACTTTCCAGAAACCCACTGGGCCTTGTTTCCGAGCCCTGTAGGGGTTTCCGTCTCCCCAGGGGGGCAGTGAGGTCCCAGCCACGCCACAGCTTCAGAGGGGAATCTACAAAAATTCCTGCGGGCTCTGGGACCTCTCAGAAAGGTGCCAGGCGGGTCAGCCGAGCCCGGCAGCTGCCTGGCTCTGAGAACCCTCCCACAGGGCCCTAAAGCTCTCAGCATATGCCCAGAGTCCCACGCACCGGAGGCTCCGCCCCCCTCAGCTCCCAGCCCCCAGCCTGCACAGTAACTCCTGCTGCCTCCCAGCAGGGGCCTGGCCAGGTCGTGGATACCTTCCCAGTCTGGGGCCAGTGGCCAGCTCTGAGAGACCAGCAGCCAGCACACAGATTCTTAAGGCCAGTGACTGGTCTCGAAATCAGGATCACTCTTCCCCATGAGTTCCCGACCTCCCAGGGTAGCCGAGCATGGCACCCATCTCGGAACCCTGATGCGGGCACCTGCCCACATGTAGCACCGACTTTCCACTTAGGCATGGCTGCATGTGCAGTCAGGTGGGGGCTGCAGCAGGAGACCTGGGGGCCCCAGTGATCCTGAAAGCAGGTGCATCCTTAAAGCAGACCCTGCCCTCAGCCCCTGAGCGGTGATGACCCCGCGGGGGCAGGAGTCCACCCTCCTGACGGGCCACCTGCCATGCTCAGGTGAGAGGCACCTTCAGGGAAGGGTGTATTGCCCGGGACCAGCTGCCTGTCATCTGGGAAAGTACTTACCTGGGAGGAGGGTTGCCAGAGCAGGGACAGTGCAGGTAGAGTGGGGCTGCTTCTGTGGGATGTGCAGGAGGAAGTCTGTGCATGAGTGGCAGCACGTGGGCTCCGGGACCCGCAGCCACAAACCACCTCCCTCTGCACTCCTGTTGAGGCCCACAACTCTGGTCCTCAGGCGGCCGCCAGTGCCCCTCTCCCCAGGGGTCTGACAGGTGAATGCAGACAAGAGGCACTGCAGAAGGGCGGGGGTCACGGCCCGTGAAGACCAGCCAGGTGTTGCCACAGAGACAACAGGATAAGGGCGGAGGAGGCCGGCACATCAGGACCCAGCTCTCCTGCCAGAGTGCAGCCCACCTCAGCCCCCGGACTTGGGAGGAATTCTGCGTTGAACAGTTTGCCCGGTGACCTTGCTCATGTGAGATTAACCCCGGCCCGCCACATCAACACACCCAGTGGGAAGCCCCCTGGGGATGGCTTCGACCCCACAGAGCTGGAAACGGCCTGGGGTGGCCAGGAGCCACCTCCTGGGAGGAGGGTGAAGGAGGGTCCCTGCTCCCAAAGGACTCCCAAGTTAGGAGCCCTGGGAGCCTCTCAAGACTCCCACAGGTGTGCTGTCCCAGGTTCCTCAGCCCCACCAGGCCCAGCACTTGCACTGTTCAGGAACACAGGCTGATCTGCCTTCAGCAGCATCAGGAGGCCCCAGCCCAGCTGGAGGCCCAGCCCAGTGGTTACTGGCCAGGTGAGCAGGGAGGAATCCACTGGTTTTCAACATGTCCTTAAGCCACAGGCTGGGCTCACACCCTGCCCTAGCCTGTCACTTCCATCCCAGTTTCAGGCAGCCCCAGGGAGGTCACCTGCAGGGCCACTGCGGTCAGCCCTGGCTCTGGCTGCTTGGGACCTGGGAGGCCACACCGGCTAAGGCACCCAGAGTGGGAGGGTGGGGGTCTGTCCTGGAGACCAGGGAGGAGCAGCTCCACACACCACAGGGGACCCAGGGCTCTGTGGGTGAACATCTCCCCTCCAGGGTGGGGGGTGGCATTGGACAGCACCTGCTGGAGACCCTGAGCCCACCATTGTTCCCTCCTGTACTAGCTGTAAAATGGCTCATTTGAGGCCCACTGCTCAGTGCCACCTTGCTGCCTAGGAGGAACCCAGCCATGCACCCCCAGCACCCAGGCATGCTGGGTCAGATCAGGGAGCTCGGTGCCAGCCCGCCACCTCCTGCCTCCTAGACTTGGGGCCACTGGGGCCTGCAAAGCGCCTGTGTCCTCACCCACAAAACAGGTGGAGCCACCATGTTCAGCCGTTTCTGCTGCTTCCACGCTCTGAACGTAGCCTGTCTCGTTGCCTGGTGATTCAGAAAACGGTAACTTAGCACCTGAGCCCTCAGTCTCGCTGAGGCCAGGGAGCCATGGGGTCCAGGACAGCCCTGACTGGGCCTCTGACAGTCCGTGTTCTACCCAGGATGTGGCAGAATCAGGAAGCAGGCTTCATGTGGGAACTGGAGAATGATTTCACAGAAAGACAACAGGAGTTTCTCAGCGGGACAGGTAGGTCACAGCTTTGGAAGGGAGGTGCTTTGAGCGGGGCAAGGAAACTGACACAGGAATTATCTAAAAGGTTGTTGACAGGAAGAGCAGGCTTCGGCGTAGTTTTATAACCAGGAACTTACACAATGGAGGAAGGAGTCTTAAATTTCTTCCCTGGCTTTCCCAGGGCCCGAGGGAGAGCCGGCAGCCCGTGCCCATAGCAGGGTTAGGTGGCCCTTGCCCGGAGGGAGCTAGCAGAGACCCGCTGGAGCCCTCTGGGCAGGGGAGGGAGCAGAAATAGGGTGATTTTGTGGCGGGGCTGCGTGATCTATGGGCCTTCCCTACGTTTTATTTATTTCTCTGAATCACTGGACAAACAGAATTCCTCCCAAGATCTGGCCGGGGCTGCTGAGCTCCTGGTCCCCAAGGCCCATGGTTCTGGCCAAGTCAGTTCCCTGCACTCGTGTGTCACAGCAAGGGCCACACTGACCCCAGGGTGGCCATTTGGCTCCGTGGGCCTCCACGTGAGCCAGCTCATCCACCCATGCAGATGGGTGATGCTCCGTGCTGGGGCCCTCCTGTGCCTGGGTCCAGCTCGGCTCCTGGGGCTCCTCATCCCCCTCCCCACTCCTCAGCCCCGTGCCTGCAGCCGGTACCCTCCCTCCTGGACCCCAGGCACCTTCAGCAAAACCTGAGTGCACACACGCCTGTGAGTAATTTGGGGCTGGGGGCTGGGGAGAAATCACAGATTATGGGGTAGATCTGTGGACCTAAATCCCCTCAGTCATTACCCAGCCGGTTCCTGGATCCTGCCCTCCCCTGACTCAGTAGCTAGAGGCCATGAGAGTCAGGACCTCAAGTCCCCCCAACTCGCCGTGCACACACGCCTCCTGGGTGGGGGCCTGCCAGGCTATTATTGCACCAGTTCCATCTGGTTGGCCTCAGGGATAGGGTGGCCAGGCTGCGCACACTCATGCAGTTTCCAGGGAACCCCCAGATAGCCAGGGCACTGGGGCACAGGTTAGCACCTTTGACCCTGGGAGGGACAGAGGGCATGGCCTTGGGAGTGGGGCATGATGCATTTAAGTAAGTAGCAGTGCAAGAGTGCCTTTGCCAAATGCGACAGAAATGCATTTAAAAGATGTTTCTCAGTGCAAAATCACAAAGAGTGAGAGCAGGGGTCCACAGTCACATGTGACAGGAGCCAGAGGCGGAAGCAGCCTAGTGTCTGTCCTCAGATCTGCGGGAAAACAAAGTGAAGCCCATCATACCAGGAGCACCAGGCAGCCACCAAAGGAAGGAGACCCTGGCCGTGGGCAGACCCAGACATTGACTCGGAGAACAAGCCAGCCACAGAAGGGCAAATGCCCCTGGATCCACCACACACAGGGCTGGGGCCACCAAATCCACAGGCACGAAAGCAGACAGAGGCTGCCAGGGTTAAGGCAGGGTCTGGGGCTGCTGAATCCCATAGACACAGAGGAGAATGCAGATGGTGGCCACCGTGGCTGGGGCCCGGGGGCTGGGCACGAGGAGTCGCGGTTCTGGTGTTTAACAAGACAGGCTTCAGTTCTGCCAAGGCGAAGATGTGCTGCTGGAGACGGTGGTTCTGCGGGCTGCAGCAGTGTGAATGTCCTGAGCACTGCCCTGTACTACCAACAGTGATGTAGATGGTCTTTATGTTATGTGTTTTTACAACATAACAAAAAATTGGAACAAAATTTTGAGCGAAAATCGCCCCGCATCTTAGAAAACACCCACTAATATTTTGATGGAGTCTTTTCATATCTTTGGACACACTTGCTCCCTCTTGTAAGGAAGCATTGGGTGCCTTCTTGCTGGAGCCCTGCTCCAGGCTCAGCCCGGCCCCCTCGCCAGGGGGCCTCCTCAGAACCAGCCTTCTGGGTTCATATAAAATACAAATACACTGGCCATGTCTGCAGGGGTTGTTTCTCAGAAAGTATTGCCTGGGGGAGCTGAGCCTTGAGGTCTGGGCTGGGCCCAAGCGTCCCCAGAATGATGCCCAGCCGGGAGCTGAGTTTTCCCAGGGCCGGTGCAGAGCCCAGCTCCAGAGAACGAGACAAGGCCCAGGGACACCCACTGTGCAGCCTCATGCTCACACCTGGACTGTTTTGCCAGAAGAATGTGCAGGTAGATAAGCCTGTGTGCACCTACCCTGAGACATACCCCTAGGCCAGGTGGGTTCCGGCCACGGGGCCAGCCAAGCTCCATCACCCTCAAGGGCTCTGCTCGCCTCACCTCCCTTGGCAGGCCCTGGCCCCTGCATCAGGAGGCCCCACAGTGCACCCCAGGTGCCTGTCCAAGTCTGAGGAGGGTAAAAGTAGGACCAGGGACACGGGATTCAAGGCCCTGGCACCACAGACGTGGTCCTGGGAGAAGACAGGGTGGTGCCGATGCCAGGCTGAACAGTTACAGAAGACCCCACTCCACCCACACGACTGGGACCCGCAAGGGAAACCACAATAGTCCCTTTGGCTCTGCAGACGGGACCGTGTGATCACAACACACAAACCCGGTGAACTGTGACATGGCAGCGGTAGCAGTCCTGATACACGCCATGCAAACACACACACACACAAGCGCCGCCACAGCCTGCATACACACCGCGCCAAATGCACATGCAACCAATGCAAACCTGACACACAAGCACATACAGCCTGCATATACACACATGCAAATGCACACATAAACCATGCAAACACAAGCGCAAGCCGCATACAACCCTGCGCCACACACGTACGATGCACAAAACCATGCAGACACAAGCCATACCACAACCTGCGGCACATGCACACACGCGGCCATGCGATCACACACACTGGGGACATCCCCACAGCCTGCATGCACGTACGATGCACGGCCAGCCTGAGCCACCAAAACACACCAAAACCGATACAACCTGCATACACACACCGCACATACTCACAGCCTGCATGCACCCTTCCATCTCCTTCCTGATTTCCCTTCCTGGTTCCATTCCTTCTTCCTTCCATCCCCTAAACCTAAAACCTATCCATGTCTAAAATACCTAAGGCACATTCGTCCCTGTCCCTGAACTTGTAAACCACCACATGCTGAACAGACCTTTGTCCCTAACCACCACATAATACATAGACCACCTAAAATACATACACCTCACACCTGATCCACATTAATACCTGGGGCACCTGAATAGACATGAACCATACAATCTGACCTGCATAAGAACCACACCTGCAATGGGCTGGACCTAATACTCTGAACCACACACACTGAACCAGTGGATGTTATGAGCCACATGGAACTCTCTAGACCACATTTTGACCATTCAGACACTGAACCACCACATAAGCACATACTCTAACCTATATATACATACGCACACACATGTACAGGTCCCTGCAAACACACAAACACGAAACACATACACACAAGCCTACAAATACATACACATGTAAACATACATGCAAACAGACACACAACCCTGTGAACACCCCCCCTCCCCCCCACACACACACACACTGGCCCTCTTGGTTTTCCTCGGTGTGTTTGCCCAGTACAGGTGAGAGCCTATTCCTGTGCTCTCAGTTTGTCTCGTTAATCCAAATGTCTACGTTTATATCAATGTCACTCTGTCTCGACTAACAGAGCTTTATTCTAAGTCTTGGAAATTGTTTTCTGCTTCATCAAGATCGTCATGGCTATCCCAGGTCTTTTCCATGGCCATATAAATTTTAGAATGCACTTGTCAATGTCCTCCCACAAAGTAACTAGACTTTTTATTGGGATTGAATTTACAGATCAGTTTGGGGGAAAATGACGTTTTAACAATATTGAGTCTTCAACTCTGTTACTACATCTCCATATATTTTGGTCTTTTTGGATTTCTGCAGTTCTTTGCAGTTTTTAGTGTAAAGGTCATGGGGACATTTTGTTAAATTTATTTCTACACAGTAGAAGTTTTTTGGTGCTCTTTTCTACTAGTTTGTTGCTAGCATATAGAAATGCAGTTTTTTTTTTTTGTTTGTTTGTTTTTTTTTTTTTTTTTGAGACTGAGCATTCGTCTGAATAATGGCCCCAGAGATGCCCATGTTCTAAACCCTGGAACCTGGAACCATGGTGGAATGGACCTGGTGGACAGAGGGACGGACCGTGGGTGGGGAGGTTGTCCTGGATTATCTGGGTGGGCCCGAAGTAATCACAAGAGCTCTTGTGAAAGAGGCAAGAGGATCAGAGAAAGAGGTTGTGCAGAGACAGCGGGAGGAGAGGGAAGCAGAGTCGGGGAGAGCAGAGGCTCCCAGTGGTGCCGCAGGTAGAGGATGGTCCACCGGCGAAGAGACGTGGCCTCCAGAGCGGGAAGAGACAAGGACGTGGAGCCTCCCCTGGAGCCTCCAGACGGAAGGAAGTCTGGTGAGCTCCCTGGAGACTTCGCACATCCGGACCGCATGGCAGTGAGCGTGCTGTGCTCAGCCACAGAGCTGTGACCCTTTGCCACAGCAGCGGCCAGGCTCCACCCAGCCAGGACGGTCTTGGTCGCGACTGGGGACCACACATGACTGTAACGGGTTTACCACTCTGCACCTTAACGGCAGCTTAAACACGTAGCATCCCTCAGGGAATACCTAAGTGGCAAACATTTATGCAAAGTAACATCTCTTAAGGGGTCCTGGATCCGCATACATGGTTTGAGCAAACTGGCGTTTCCCAGAAAGTGCCCATGGCCCATTTTGCAGACTAAGGAGGGGCCGGGGAGGGGAGAGGAGAGAGGCTAGAGACAGGAGAGAGGCCAGAGACAGCCCTGCCGGGTCCACCCCCAGTCACTTAGGCTCTTTTGTCTTATTCACATGTTTGTTATCAATTTTCAGTTGTATTTGGTTAGAGACCATAGCCACAAAAATTAATCTCATGTTAGGCCCCAGAGAAAACTGCAGCCGATTCGGTAGACAACAAATTGGACAGAACTATATGCTAACAAGAGTGAATTTTACTGTATGCAAATTATACCTTGAAAATGCAAAATACATGTAAAAAAGATTAATTTTTGTAACCATTCTATGGATGCCTAAGATGAAGGAGTATTATTTGTATTAGAGAACAAAGTTTGAAATAAATGCGTAAATAAATCTTATTAATTACATAATTCAAATCTTCTCTCCACATCTTGCCTACTGTATCTGTCATGGAGTGAGATACTATAACTGAGCTTTTTACAATTTCTCTGCACTTTTTCCTACCTCAATTTTACATATATTTTTCATTTTTTATTAAGATGTAATTTGCATATAGTAAGATCCACGGTCCTGTTAGGGTTACAGTTCTCGGAGCTTTGATGAGCACACAGTCAGGTAACCATCACCACACCCAGAGACAATCGCTCTGTCACCCCACGAGGTCCCCCGTGCCCTGTGCAGCCGACTCCATCCCCTCTCCCAGTCTCCGACCACCACATATCTGTTTTGCACTCTACAGGTTTGCCTGCTCTGTGATTTTATAGAGATATATATATGTAGAGAGAGAGAGAGAGAGAGAGGGATGTGTATATATAGATATATGTATATGTATATATAGAGATGGAATTTTATATATATATATATATATATATATATATATATATATATATATATATGAGATGGACTACTAGTCAGTCATAAAATGGAATGAATTAACAGGTTTTGCAGTGACCTGGATGAAATTGGAGACGATTATTCTAAGTGAAGTCACTCAGGAATGGAAAACCAAACATCGTGCGTTCTCACTGATAAGTGGAAGCTAAGCTGTGAGGACGCAAAGGCATAAGAATGATATAATGGACTTTGGGGACTTGGAGGGAAGAATGGGAGGAGACGAGGGATAAAAGACAACAAATAGGGTGCAGTGTGTACTGCTCAGGTAATGGATGCACCAAAATCTCACAAATCACCGCTAAAGAACGTACTCATGTATCCAAATGCCACCCGGTAACTTATGGAAAAATAAAATAAAGATAATAAAATTATTTAAGAAAAAAAAAAGGAAAAAGGAAAATCAATGGGTTTGTTTTCCATTCATGGTAAACCATTTGCCAATTCTAATATTTTTCAGAAGTATTTGTGGGAATAAAAATGGATTCTAAATGAAAAAAAGAAAGATTCATTTCATCAATGTTTTGTAGTTTTTGGCCCACAAGTCCTCCACATGTTCAGTTAGATTAACGTCTACATGTTTCATGTGGTTTGCATGATTGAGAATAGTAGTATATTTTTAAAGTCAATGAAGTCATGGTCATTGCTAGTAAATAGAAATGCTATTCATTGTTGTATGTTTATCTTGTATCCTTTGACCTTTCTGCACAGACATTAGTCTTGGATTTTTTTTTTTTTTTTTCGGTATCTTTGGAATTTTCTATGTAGACAACCATGTCACTTAAAAATAGGAATGGCTTTGTTTCTTCCGAACAAATTGCCTTTTATTTCTTTTCCTTGGTTTACTGCACTGGCCAGAACTCCCAGCAGTATGTTGAATGAGAGCGATGAGAGGGGACACCCTCACCATACTCCCAGTGTCAGGCAGGAAGAACTCAGCCTTCACCATTAAGTAGAATGTTAGCAGGGGTGGTTTTCGGTTTCCCTTTTTTTGTGCTGTTCTCTATCTCATTGAGGACATTCCCTGTATTCTGATTTTTTGAGAATTTATAAGAATGAGTGTTGAGTCTCTTCAAATGTTTCTGCTCCTCTGATTGATATACTTGTGTGGTTTTTCTTCTCTGGCCTGTTAATATGGTGGGTTGCATTAATTTTTAAAATATTGACCCAGCCATCTTGCATTTCTGGAATAGATAGATCCCTCTTGGTTAGGATGGAGAATGTTCTTCATGTAGCACTGAACTGTCTGTTGTTATTTTGTTAGAGTCTGTATCCATCTTCATGATGGGTGTTGGTCTATAGCTCTGGTTTGGGTTTGCTTTGTTTTTGTCCTGCCTGTACGATTTTAGTATTTGGGTCATATTGACACCCCCTCTTCTACATTCTGGAAGAATTATGTATGATTGGCTTTAATTCTTCTTTAAAGTTTTGACAGAATTCACCACTGAACTCATCTGAGGCTGGAATTTCTTCTTTTGGAGTTTAAAATTATAAATTCAATATTCTCAACCATTTATTGGGCTGCCCGGTCATCTGCTTGTGTTAGCTGAGTTGTGATCACTTGTGCTTCTTGAGGAACTGGCGTATTTCATCTCAGGTGCCAAAGTTCTGTGTGCAGAGTTGTGTGCCGCAGCCCCTTGTCACCCTCTCAATATCTGTAGGGTCTGTAGTGGTTGCTCCTGTTTTAGTCCTGACCTTGGTCATTTGTGTCTTTGCTCTTGTTTCTTGCTGTAATGCTAGAGGCTTGTCCGTGTTATTGGTGTTTTTCTTTCTGTCACTGTCTCCCTGCTTTCCATTTCACTGACGTCTTTACTCTTTCCTTCCTTCAGCTTGCTCTGTGTGCAACCAGTGCTTCTTTTTCTCATTTCTTCAGTGGGCAGCATAGATTACTGACTTGACTTGTCCTCTTTTCTAGTGTGTTCCATGACTGCATTACTGCTACAAATTTCCCCCAGCACTGCTTTAGCCGTATCCCTCCAGTTTTTTCTATTTTTTTCTTTTTTGAGACACAGGGTCTTGCTATGTTGCCCCGGCTAGACTCAAACTCCTGGCTCAAGTGATCCTCCTGCCTCAACCTCCTGAGAAGCTGGGACCCCAGGTGCGTGTCTCCATGCCTGGCTATGTCCCTCAATTTTTGATACATTGCATTTTATTTTTCATTGAGTTCAATGTTGTTGTTTTTTGAAACTTCCCTTGAGACTTCCTCATTGGCCCACAGATTATTTAGAGGTCTGTTCTTTAGTTTCTGAATGTTTGGAGATTTTCTTCTTAACTTTCTCTTGTTCATTTCTAATTTGACGTCATTGTTGTCAGAGAACGTGCTGGAGTGTGATGTCAGTATCTTAAATGTGCTAAAGTTTGTGTTCAGGCCCAGGACACAGCCTATCCTGGAATGTGTTCTGCAGACATTTGAGAAGAATGTGTGCTCTGTGGTTGGGTGGAGTGCTCTACACATGTTGGTCCTGTTGGTTGATGGTGTTAAGTTTTTCCACTTCCTTGTTGATTTTCTGCCTAGTTGTTCTATTACCTGTTTAGAGAAGGGTGTTGATGTCTCTAGCTATAATTAGAAATGGGTGCATTTCTCCTTTCACTTTTATCAGATTTGGTTCAACTATTTTGAAGCTTTCAGCGTACATCTTCTGGTGGAAATTTCTCTTACTTTTCCTTCATCTGAAAATGCCTTAACTTCCACTTCCTTCTTCAGGGATACTTTCACTGAATATAACATTCTTGGGTGACAGTTCTTTTCTGTCAGCATTTGAAAAACGCTGCACTCTTTTCGGCCTTTGGGGTTTCTGATGAGGAATCCACTGCCGTTCAAACTGTCTTTCCCTTATATGTAAAATGTTGTTTCTCTCCTGCTACTTCCAAAATTTTTTGTTTTTATAGTTTTCAAAAGTTTGACTACAAGATGTCTTGCTGTGGATTTCCTTGGGTTTATCCTGTGAGGGGTTCATACAGCTTCTTGAATCTGTGGGTGTTTTGGCAAATTGGGGAGTTTTCAACCTTATGTCTTTGAGCTCTTTTCCATCCCCATCCTCTTTCTCTCCTCCCATGACCCCGACACCTGGAATGTTGGGTCTCTTGTTCTAGCCCCGTGGTTCCTGAGGCTCTGCGTGTGTTTCTCTCACCCAGTTCCGTCTGTTTTCTCTTCACCGATGGGTCTGATAATGTCTGTTATTGTACTTCCTGCTCACTGTTTCTTCCTCTCGCTGGACTCTCCCTCTGTTCTGTGTTGAGACCATCCATTGAAATCTTGTTTTTGTTTTTTATCTCTTCAATTGTTGTAATTTTCAGTTCTACCATTTCCATTCAGTTCATCTTTGTGTGTTCTGTGTCTGTGCTGGGATTTTCTATTATCTTTTGAGACTTTCTATTTTTAAATTTGTTTCAATTTGTTCACAAATGGAGCACCTTATGGGCTTCTCAAACACCCTTTCCAGATCATTCTAACACCTCTTCGTCTCAGGGTCAGCCTCTGCTGATTGTCCCTTTGAATTCAGTCTGAGGTTTTGCTGGGTCTTGGGATGATGAGCAATTTTTTATTGAAACTGGGCCTTTTGGATATTGCTACGAGACTCTGGATCTTATTTAAACCTTTCTCCGTGACTTCCTCTGGCACAGATTCATCAAGGGAAGGGACAGCGGGTGCTGTGGAAGTGCTCATTCCCCACCGGCCCTCTCTTAACACCCCGGGGGTTCTGCCCATGCCTGCCGGGCAGGGTGGAGCCCTCACCAATGCCTTCTGGCTGGGAGAGGCAGAGCGTCTCATTGCTGCTCCCATTCCCTCCACAAGCATGATGGACGGGTCTCTGTTACACTGAGCAGTGGTCAAAGTCCTGACTTTCCACCCAGCCTCCTCTGGCACTCCTCACGGGGCCTTGAAGTCTGCTTTGTCTGATACTGATGTAACCACTCTAGCTTTACTATCATTACTGCTTGCATGACATACATTTTTCCATCCTTTCTCTTTTAACCTTATCTGTGTTGACAGTCACAACATGTCTCTTGTAAGCAGCATATCTTTGGGTCTTGCTCATTGATTCAGTCTAAAAGTCTGTCTTTTAATTGGAGGGTATAGTCCACTTACATGTAGTTTAAATTTTGATATGACTGCATTTATATCTACCATTTTATCATTTGTTCCCTCTGTGTGCTATGTCTTTTTCTTTCTGGATGCTTTAAAGATTTTCTTTTACCTTTTATTTTCAGTAGTTTGACTATTACATACATAAGTGTAGTTTTATTCATATTTATTGCACTGAAGGTTTGCTTCTTGGAATTTAGAGTTGATGTTTTTAGTCAAATTTAAAAACATCTGGCTATTTTTTTCTTTAATATTTTTTACCCCCTTTTCTCTTTCTTCTCCTTCTTCAGACAACTTAATATCATCCCACCAGTCACTGAGACTTTTTCAAAAAACTGTTTTCTCTGTTCTTCACTGTGGATTGTTTCTATCGACCTCTCTTCAAGTTTCTTGATCTTTTCCTCTGTAGTTTCCCATCTTCTGTTAAGCCCATTCAATGACTATTTCATTTCAGATATTTGGTTGTGTTTGTTTTCAGTTTCAAGATTTTCATTTGGTTCTGTTTTAGAGTTTTCATTATCTCTCCTGACATTTCCCGCCTCTTCTCCATTATACTCATTTTCCAGTGTAAGTTATGTCCTATTTTTGTAGTGGTTAATTTAAAATACTTATCTCCTAATTTCAACATATGGGCCTCTCTCTGTGGGTATGCGTCTGATGGTTGGTTTGTTCTTTTGATTGTGGGCCATGTTGTCCTCTCTGGTAATTTTTATTGTACACTGTGCATTGTGTATGATACACTGTGGAGACTTTAGATTCTGTAATCTTCCTAAGGAGAATGTTAAGTTTTGTTTCAGCAGGTAGTTAAATTTTTGGTAGATCAACTTGATCCTGAGGAGGATTCTTTTTAGGCTTTATTGTCTGGGTCTCTTTCAATTTAGCCTTGTTCCTAGGGCACAGCTCTTAGTCCTAGCAGATGGTACCTGCTCCTAACATATAGTTCTTACAGAGTCGTGATGGGAAACAAGGTGTTTATCTGGGAGCTCTAGCTGGGCCAACTTGAACTCCAAACTCGGTAACCCCATGCTCCTATCTTTCAGCCTTCTAGCTGTTTCCTTTCACTCAGATGTTTAAGGTCTCATCCTATATGTGACTTTTAACTCCATCAAAAATTTGTGGATCTATTCTTCCTGTAACATCCTTCCTAATTTCCAGCCTCTGGCAACCTTAAGCTTGGACCTCAGTCTCCTCAGCCCAGCTCGGGGGCTGTAGTCAGCTGGCACCCTTTGCCTCACATTCCTGTTAACAGGGAAGCTCCCTCCAGTGGAAAGTCAGCTGAATGGGGATCATACCTCACTTACTTCCCTTTTCCAGGCTTGCATCCCCTCTGATGCTGCCTGCCTCTGATTTCTCACCAGTCGTTTTTTGTCGTTTTGGGTTTTTGTGGCGGGGGTGGGTGTGAAACTGAGTCTCACTCTGTTGTCCAGATTGGAGTGCAGTGGTGTGATCTCAGTTCACTGCAACCTCCGCCTTCCGGGTTCATGTGTGTCTGGTGCCTCAGGCTCCCGAATAGCTGGGACTACAGGCAGGCACCACCACGCCCGGTTAATTTTTGTATTTTTAGTAGAGATGGAGTTTCATTATGTTGGCCAGGCTGGTCTTGAACTCCTGACCTCAGGTGATCCACCTGCTTCAGCCTCCCAAAGTGCTGGGATTACATGCATGAGCCACCGCGCCTGGCTGCTCACCAGTCTTTTCACAGCTATCTTTTCTATTTCATCTTGAGTTTATGATTATGAAGGGCAGCATGTTAGTCTGATATGAGCCATTCCCCAAACACTGAAGGAGACTTTCACAGCAGTTTAATCTCTCTGTTCTTTCCCTCCTATTCTCAAAGAACTTTAGTTGTCTTCCACATTACTTACTCGATTTTATGCAGTGTTTTTTGCTACTTCCTGTTTTACTGTTTTGAGTACCTATATAACTCTCCCATCATGGTTTCTTTACATTATCTAGTTCCCTCCTCATCTCTGCCTCAGGCTGATTCTCTCCTCTCAGTCTGTTACCTTTTTTATTCATCTTTCACTTTTTGTTTCATTGAGTCATTGTTTTCTTGAATTCATAAATAATAAAAGCATATATTTTCTAAATATATTTTGTTTCTATGTACTTTTTAAATAAAACTATGTTCCCTCTGCTTTTCAGGAGAAACTTTTTAAAAAAAATAATAATAATATCTAATGAAGGCCAGGCATGGTGTAATCCCAGCACTTTGGGAGGCCGAGATGAGCAGATTCCTTAAGGCCAGGAGTTTGAGACCAGCCTGGCCAACACAGCAAAACCCTATCTCTATAAGAAAATATAAAACATAGCCAGGTATGGTGGCAAGTGCCTGTGGTTCCAGCTACTCAGGAGGCTAAAGTGGGAGGACTGCTTGATCACAGGAAGTGGAGGTTGCAGTGAGCTGAGACTGCATCACTGCACTCCAGCCTGGGCAACAGAGCAAGACTCTCTCAAAAATAAATAAATGAATAATAATAATAATAATAATAATAATGGCCAGGCATAGTGGCTCACACCTGTAATCTCAGCACTTTGGGAGGCCAAGGCAGGCAGATCACAAGGTCAGGAGATCGAGACCATCCTTGCTAACATGATGAAACCCCGTCTCTGCTAAAAATACAAAAAACTAGCCAGGCATGGTGGTGGGTGCCTATAGTCTCAGCTACTTGGGAGGCTGAGGCAGGAGAATGGCATGAACCCAGAAGGTGGATCTTGCGGTGAGCCTAGATTGCGCCACTGCACTCCAACCTGGGCGACAGAGTGAGACTCCATCTCAAAATACAATAATAATATCTAATGAATCTTTTCATAGGCCCCTCTTCAGCAGTTTTGCTAGCATGGAAGTGTTCTTTTCAGGCCTCCGGAACTCTCCAGTCAGGGGTGTGGGCTCTCCCATCCCCCAGGTCCCCGGTTGGATGGTATATCCACAGGTACTTAAAAGTCTGCCTGTGACTTCGAATAGCAAAGGTTGAGTCCAGGCTCTCACGGCATGTTCACTGCAGACTGGTTGGGCCTCTTCCCCCTCCTGATAACGCGGTCACCATCAGGAGCATTCCCAGGATGAAAGTGAACACTATTCCGAAGTCAGTCAAGGGGATTGTTAAAGATGGTAACTTTTTCACGTATTTATTCCCCAAACAGGTGAATTAATCCTGAACAAATGGAGAGCTGAGGGTATGGGTGGGAAGGTGAGGACACCAGGGAGGCTCTGGCCCTCACAGGGTTTGTGCCTGAGGGGGCAGGGGCTGGAGCTGGGCTGGGAACTGATGGAATAAGATGTGAATAACAGTGCCAGGGGCCCAACGTTCAGAGCTGGCAGGAGAGCGGGAAGGTGGATCTGGCCTGGGCTGCTGAGAATTTCCATCAGATCTAGGCACAGCGGGGGGACACCAGGGTGGTCCCAGTGCAGGGCAGGCTTCGGTGAGGGCATGAAGACTGCTGAGCAGCTGCCGGGGGGCTGGGGCACAGCGAGAAGTGAGAGGAAAGGGCAGGTGCAGCCGTGGATCCCTGGGGACTGCAGTGGGGGTCTGAACTGTGCATGGCAACGCCAGACACCAGGAAGGGACCAGGAGGCTCACACAGCTGGAGAGAGTGGCCGTGCAGCTGGGGACCATAGCATCACCTGCACCTCCTGGCTCTGCCCCTTGTCTTGGGCATGGCTCACTCAAGTCCCACAGGTGGGTCCCCATCACATCCCCCTTACTGGGGGATCCCTGAGGCCAGTGAGGGTCACAAGGATAGGCTGGTGCATGGCTGGACCTGGGAGGTGGGTTCCTAGAGCCCTCGGGAGGCAGAGTCAGGTCCAGCTTCCTGGAGTTGGTGGCCAGCAGAAAGGAAGGACAGAGACCAGGCAGAAACTCCGGCTGGGGCCCAGGGTCCCTGAGGGACAGCGTCCTGTCCCCCCTCCCACCCCTGTGGGCCTCGTTGCTTGCCTACCCTGGCCTGGCCCCACCGTCTCGGGACGCCTGGCACCTGCTTCTCTGCCCAGTGTGCCCCCTCCTCTGCCTGCCTCGTGGGGTGGGGCTGTCTAGACAGCGGGGGCGCCTTGGCCCACCGGCTTTGTCCCCAGAGCTCCCTGAGCAGAAGAGGCAGCCACAGACAAAGAGGTGTTTGCCTTTCCCCCACAGCCGGGCAGCTCCCCTGGCTCCAGGCCAGCCGGCGGCCCCAGGCCCCCACCCAGAGGGACACACCCAGGAGCTGGGCCTGTGGCTCCCTGAGGGGTGGGGTGAGGACCAACACCAGGACTTGTTTCCCACAGGGGCTTCCTGCGGGTGCCTCCAGCCAAGTCTGGGGCACAGGGCAGGGCTCTGATGAGTGGAGGTGAGGAGGGCGCCGTGGGGGCTAGCAGGGGCTCAGGCAGTGGAAGTGAGGTGGTGGGAGGCGGGCAGAGCACAGTGTGGCTTCCAGAAGGGGCCCCCTGACCTCCCAGGTGTCGGGCGGAAAGCCAGACCAGCTGTGGCGGGTGCAGGTGGGCGCTGGGGTAGGGCAGATGAGGAGGCCCCAGGCAGCTATAGGTCTGTGCCCCCAGGCGCCTCCTCTGCTTGGCCCCCAGGTTCACCCAGCACCCTGGGCTTCTTCAAGTCCTCCTGGCCTCTCTCCCTGTCATCTCAGGTGGCTTCCCCCTAAAACTGGCAACTAGAGTGTCCCTGCCTGTGCCAGCACCCTCTCCCCACCTGGCTCTGCCTGCCCAGTTCCCTTACATCTGTGTTTCTTCCACCCGATTTCCTGGCGTATTTTATGTCACGGTCCTGAATGGCTGTCAGGTGCCCAGGCCTGCCTCGGGATCCGGGAGGCTCTGACAGTGAGGAGGCAGCAAATGTCCCAAGACTCAGTTTCTCCATTTCTGAGCAGGGCTTCCCCCGACCAAGACTCGGCCAGATGACACATGGGGACACTCCTGGTGCCCTGGCCCAGTGGCAGACCCTCCCCCGGCCCCTTCATCTGTGTCCCACGTGCTGGGGCACGGACTGATTTTGTCAAGGAACAAGGAACAAGGGAGGCAGCGCCCTTGAAACCCAGGGCAGAAGCACAAAGCCACCAAGACCTGGCACACCCTCACCCCGTGCCTGCCACGGGCAGCCAGATAGCAGGCAGCTGGAGTGAACTCCTGGTCCAGGCCCCTGACCCTGTGCTGGCCGAGGGGTGAGAGCTGGGCAGAGTGTATCTGACCTGGGAACACCCACCTCACCTGAGCCTGCCCAGCTCCACCTGAGACAACATCCGGGCCCTGATAAATCCAGTCATGCACCCTGGGGGCATGCACCACGCTAATCCGCTTATCTGCCGGGTTGGTCACAGCTATGCCCAAAAGAAGTCCACACTGGGCGGAGATGAGGGGACAGGCCCGGGGTGGAGGCTTGCTCTGCGTCCCAGCCCGCTGTGCAGCTGGGCCAGCGCCCAGGCCCCTCAGCCTTCCCTGCCTTCCTGTGTGTTGGGTCTCAGGTTTCAACGGCCTTTCCCTGCATCCCACCCTGCAGTGGTCATCTTGAAGCCATGTCCAGCTGCAGGACAGCTGCACCAGTAGACGGCCTCCCCTGCAGGACAGGGGCCTTGCCCCAGGCTCAGGGGTGATCTGTGGCAGGCATGGGGCCCTGCAGCAGCTGGAAGGGGTCGGCAGATCCCAGGAAGCCTGCTCCCCTGCCTGGCTTACGACCCAGGCTCAGTTTACCGGCCGCTCTACCCCAGGCAGTGCTCTCGGCCAGACAGCAGGGCAGCATGTCCGAGGCCTGCTTTGTGGGTGGATGGGCTGGGTGCCTCTGGGCCTCAGATTCCCCACCCACACATTGAGCGTGTTGGGGCAGGTGCAGCCCTCAGGCCAGGCCTGGGGCCGGTGTGAGCACTGGGTACCTGCTGGAAGCCGAGGTGGAGACAGTGGGTAGGAGGAGAAGGCCACATCCGTGACCATCCACAGGCCTGCGTGGTGGGCACCCCACCAGGACCAAGGCCTTCGTCCCAAGTCACCTGAGTGTGTTGGCTGCCAAGGGCTTGGCCCTCCCTCCCTGGGAACTGCCCTCCCCAGAAAACCACCTCGCCCAAGGCCACGGTGAGCCTGCCCGCAACACCTGCCGCATCGTGGGACAGGACCCAGCCAGGGACGTCCCCCAAGGCCTCCCGGCTCCAGAGCTCCAGGGAGGCTCCCTTGGCAGCTCAGCCTGTCCCATGGCCCCTCCATGCTCCCCTCACCCCCAGCTGTTGTCCTGAGAGCCCTGCTGACCATTGCCCCACACCTGGGGCAGTCGTCCTCTGGGCCCCCAGCCTGAGACAACTTGTGTGGCTGGACATTGGGTGTGTGGGGGAGCTGCAGCGGAGGACACGGGAGGCACATGGAGGTCGAGACCCCCAGGCCTTGGCCCCCCTCTGGAGCC
>NW_022161033.1:0-244 GCF_008728515.1 Papio anubis | reverse complement strand
TCTTTCTTTCTTTCTTTCTTTCTTTCTTTCTTTCTTTCTTTCTTTCTTTCTTTTCTCTTTCTGTCTTTCTTTCTTCCCTTTCTTTTTTCTCTTTGTTCCTTTCTCTTTCTTTCTTTCTCTCTCTTGTCTTTCCATTTCTTGTTTCTCTATTTCTTTTCCTCTTTGTTTTTTCTTTCTTTTCTTTCTCTTCCATTCTCTTTCTTTTTTCTTCTTTCTTTCTCTTTCTTTCTTTTCTTTTCTTTCC
>NW_022161032.1:0-244 GCF_008728515.1 Papio anubis | reverse complement strand
AGGAAGGAAGGAAGGAAGGAAGGAAGGAAGGAAGGAAGGAAGGAAGGAAGGAAGGGAGGGAAAGAGAGAGAAAGAAAGAAAGAAAGAGAAAGAAAGAAAAGAAAGAAAGAAAGAAAGAAAGAAAGAAAGAAAGAAAGAAAGAAAGAAAGAAAGAAAGAGAGGGAAGAAAGGGAAGAAAGGGAAGAAAAGGAAGAAAGGAAGGAAGGAAGGAAGGAAGGAAGAGGAAGGAAGGAAGGAAGGAAGG
>NW_022161031.1:0-245 GCF_008728515.1 Papio anubis | reverse complement strand
GGCTGATTTTTGTGTATTTAGTAGAGATGAGGTTTTACTATGTTGGCCAGGCTGGTCTAGAAATCTTGGCCTCAAATGATCCACCCGCATCAGCCTCCCAAACTGTTGGGGTTACAGGCATGAGCCACTGCACCTGGCCAGTTTTAAAGCTCAGTTGAAATACTGCCTTCTCCGCCGGGCGCGGTGGCTCAAGCCTGTAATCCCAGCACTTTGGGAGGCTGAGGTGGGTGGATCACGAGGTCAGG
>NW_022161030.1:0-246 GCF_008728515.1 Papio anubis | reverse complement strand
AGGAAGGAAGGAAGGAAGGAAGGAAGGAAGGAAGGAAGGAAGGAAGGAAGGGAGGGAGGGAGGGAGGGAGGGAGGGAGGGAGGGAGGGGAGAGAAATGGGAAGAGAGGGAGGGAGGGAAGGAAGGAAGGAAGGAAGGAAGGAAAGAGAGAGAGAGAGAAAAAGAAAGAGAAAGAAAGGAAGGAAGAAAGGAAGGAAGGAAGGAAGGGAAAGAAAGAAAGAAAGAGGAAGGAAGGAAGGAAGGAAGG
>NW_022161029.1:0-246 GCF_008728515.1 Papio anubis | reverse complement strand
AGAAAGAAAGAAAGAAAGAAAGAAAGAAAGAAAGAAAGAAAGAAAGAAAGAAAGAAAGAAAGAAAGAAAGAAAGAGAGAGAAAGAGAAAGAAAGAGAAAGAAAGAAGGAAGGAAGGGGAAGGGGAAGGGGAAGGGGAAGAGGAATAAGAGGAAGAGGAAGAAGAGGAAGAGGAAGAAGGAAAAGAAGAAGAAAAGAAGAAGCAGCAGCAGGAGGAGGAGGAAAAGAAGAGGAAGGAAGGAAGGAAA
>NW_022161028.1:0-246 GCF_008728515.1 Papio anubis | reverse complement strand
TGTATATACATACATTACACATAAATATATACATATGTATATACATGCATTATATATAAATATATACATATGTATATACATGCATTATATATAAATATATACATATGTATATACATGCGTATATATATAAATATACGTATGTATATACATAAATATATACGCATGTATATACATATGTATATACATACGTATATATATACGTATGTATATACGTATATATATAAATATATACATGTACATACATAC
>NW_022161027.1:0-246 GCF_008728515.1 Papio anubis | reverse complement strand
AAAAAAAAAAAAAAAAAAAAAAAAAAAAAAAAAAAAAAGCATGCTAGTTATTTTACTGGACATTGAAGAAATGTAGTGAACAAGGCAGATTGGTGCCTGTCCTTAAGGAACGTATTTTCTAACTTGCCAATACTGCCAACTGATAAGAGAATTTCAGTATTTTGGAAAAAAAAAAATAATAATAAAGGAGGTAACTTTTTAATAGCTTAAATGTTAATAAAACTTTGAGAGCTGTATGGTTTAGGT
>NW_022161026.1:0-248 GCF_008728515.1 Papio anubis | reverse complement strand
CAGTCCCCTCTTCCCTTCCTCGTCTTTATTCCCTGAGCGCCCAGACTCCGCTCCCGTTTCCTGCAGTTCCTCCTCCTCCCCACCCTCCTGGGTGAGTCGTGACGGGCGAGATCCCGGCCTGCGTCCTCCTCCCCCGCCCCGGGCCGCGCCGCGGTCCCTGCCTGCGGGACCCACCTGAGAGACTGGGCCGTCCCCGGCCTGGGGGGGGAGACGCCTGTTTTCCGGAGGCTGAGCTCTGCTGGGTCGGG
>NW_022161025.1:0-248 GCF_008728515.1 Papio anubis | reverse complement strand
TCTTTTTTCTTTCCTCTTCATTTCCTTCCCCTTCCTTCCTTCCTTTTTTCCCTTCCTTCCTTCTTTCCTCCCTCCCACCTTCCCTTCCTTTCCCTCTTCTTCCCTTCCTTCTTTTCTCTTCCTTCCTGTCTTCCTTCCTCCTTCCCTCCTTCTTTCCTTTTCCTTCCTTCCTTCCTCCTTTCTTTCTCTTTCTTTCTTTCCTTCTTTCTTTCTCTTTCTTTCTTTCTTTCTTTCTTTCTTTCTTTCTT
>NW_022161024.1:0-248 GCF_008728515.1 Papio anubis | reverse complement strand
TGATGGAAGGAAGGAAGGAAGGAATGACGGAAGGAAAGAAGGAAGGAAGGAATGATGGAAGGAAGGAAGGAATGACGGAAGGAAGGAAGGAAGGAAGGAATGACGGAAGGAAGGAAGGAAGGAATGACGGAAGGAAGGAAGGAATGACGGAAGGAAGGAATGACGGAAGGAAGGAAGGAAGGAAGGAACGACAGAAGGAAGGAAGGAAGGAAGGAAGGAAGGAAGGAAGGAAGGAAGGAAGGAAGGAA
>NW_022161023.1:0-23206 GCF_008728515.1 Papio anubis | reverse complement strand
TCGGCCTCCCAAAGTGCTGGGATTACAGGCTTGAGCCACCGCGCCCGGCCTGGGGCCTATTCTTGGCTGTTTTTAGGAACTGCTTGTTTTGCCCTAATGGTGCCTTGAGACAGGAAAGGCCCAAGATAAGGGCCACCCGGAGACCTCAGGGCGGGGGACAGGGATGGGGCGGGGCAGCTGAGGGAGCAGGCTGCTCCCCCAGGTCTTCCTGCGGATCAGCAGAAGTGCCACTGCTTCCCCTGCCCCCATCCAGGCCAGCACGAGCTCAGCTCAGCACAGAAACCCTCATGGGGGAGCCTGGCCTAGTGGCTCCCAAAGGCACTTCCCCTTCCCCATGCCAGTGAGGGGGGTCCAGTGTCCCCCATTCCACGACAGTTAGGGTCTCTGGAGACATGTTTGGACTTCACGGCAGGGAGGGGTGCCACTGGCTTCTAGTGGGTGGAGACCAAGGATGCTGGAAAATGTCCTGCAACACACAGGACAGCCCCTCCTGCCACCACAAGAAGTTTCCAGCCCCAAATGTCTGGGCAAGAAGTCCTGGTAGCCTTCAGGCAGCCAGGAGAAAGCTCAGAGCTGTCCTGTTTTAGAATCATTGTTCCGACGTCCCCACGGGAGGGCTGGCGGCTGGGAGGGTGGCTGGGAGATGGCTAGCGCCAGGAGGCCACATGATAGAGGGGCGGCCCTTGCGTCCCTGCCAGTGTCCTTCAGCCCAGGGAAACTCCTAAAGGTGCAGTGTCCAGGTTGGCAGCTGAGACCAGGACAGCAACCCAGACACCACTGGGGAGACAGCAACCCTACGTGGAAAGCACCCTGGCTGACGTCAGCACTCAGCACCCATGCTGGAAACATTTTGGTTCCCTCTGCAGGCTGTTGGGGTTCCAGCCAACTTAGCTGCCAGGGGTCCGGTTAACAACCCAGGGTCAGGGACCCAAGGCTCCTGGGCTGCGGGACCCCTCACCTGTCACTAATAGAGGAGGACCAGTGGAGTGGGGGCTGACCCCCACAGAAACTGGAGGTTTCTGGCAGACAGACCTGCAGGCCTGTGGCATGCCCTGCCCCGGGCAGCTTCTGAGTGGGGGAGCTCTCTGCCTCCAAGGACCCAAAGTCATGGGAGGGCTCCTCCCATCAGCAGGTCCTGGAGAAAGGCCACCGACACCGCCCTGGGCATGCGGGCCAGGCCTAAATCCTGGAAGTAGGGCCGAAGCCCATGAAGGGACCCGGGAGTTTTAGGTGGAGCCCGCTGAGGCAGGCCAGGGTATCTTGGGCGGGGACAGTGAGTGCAAAGGCAAGGGAGGAGTGAGGGGTGATGCAGAGTGGGCAAAGGCCATGGGCCAAGGAAGCTGGGCCAGGAGACGGAGGGCAGGGGAGCAGGAGGGCTCAGGGCTGTCCGTGGGAGAGGAGGACTTGGGGAGTGGACGTCCACGAGGCCACGGCCCTCCGGGCGCCAGAGGCCGGGGCCTGGGGACATCCAGCCTGGGAGACACACTGCCTGGCGTGAGGGAGGGACCAGGGGACTGGGGCCAAGGGGTCAGGAGGATCTGGGGCCCTGGGGGCTAGGGCCATGTGAGGAGGGCTGTGGCGGGGGCGGGGTTGCCCGCCCACGGGGAGGAGGGTGAGGGGCAGGCCAGAGGGCAGATAGGGGGCATTCACCAGGTGCTCAGAGCTGGTGGAGTCTGGGTAGGAGCTGGAGGGCTGACGAACAGGCCATGCATGTGAACACAGGCATGCCAGTATGTGTATACGTGTGTGTGAGAATACACACTCCTGTGTGCACATGAAAGGATTTCTGCTGCACGGCTCTGACTGGCCCATGGCAGGGTAGTGGAGGGCATTCCTGTGCCTCACAGAGAATGCAGGAGGTTGGGGAGGTGCTGCTCCACTTCCTGCCTCCTCATCTACAGACTCCACAGCCTTGGCCTGTGTCCCCTGCTCAGGGGTGTGACTTCCTTCCGGGGTGGAGGAACCCAACACCCACCTGGACAGGGCCTCACCCCTGAAGCCACATCTTCTAGCCCCTCACCCCAAAGCCACACCTTCCAGCCCTGCTCGTGCTGGCACCCATTCCTTCCACTACCTGGGGTTCTGTCCACTGGATCTTTTCCACCTTCCTTTCCTTCAGATTTTCCTTCTTTCTTCCTAAGATTCTTCAGACCTGGATCCTGAACATGCATTTTGCATACATCGTTCCGAACGCACACACACAGGGACACACACACAAACCCCCACACGTGACTCCAGGCCAGCCAGGAGCATGGGTGGCCTCGGGTCCAGAGCCCTGGGCCACCTTACTGCTGTGAGACCCCAAGCAGGCTGCCTCAAGTCTCTGGGCTGGGCTTCCTCGAGGCAAGACGGGGGTGTGGACCAGACCCATGGGGCCCGATGCCATGTGCAAACTGCTCGGAGGTGCTGGGGGCATCTTCCTGGCTGCAGCTGTGGGCTCCAGCTCTGGCCTGGGCACTGGGCTTGCCTGGGCCACAGCCAGGCAGCTCCTGTGAATCCTCCACCTTCAGAGAGGGCAGTTCCATCCTCAGCAGAGCCCCTTCCTTTGGCTTTTAGGTGGACAGGCTCTGAGGTTACTGTCCTCTGGCCTCTGTGACTTCACTTTCAACAGATCCTTCAGCCCCAAATGTATGCATGGGAAGACTATCTTTTCTGAGAATTGCTTTGTTTTTGCATAAAAGTATATTAATATACATATCCAAAAAGTCCACTGTCTGGTGTTCAGTTCTACAGGTTTGGACAAATGCACAGTCATGTTATCCACTCCCATAGTCATGATTCAGAACAGGCTCATCACCCCCACATTCTCTGTGCTGTCTCCATCCCCAACCCCTGCAACCACCAATCTGTTTTCTTTATCTCTAGCTTTGCTTTCTCTGGAATGTCATATTAATGTAATTAATCAATCAACCAATATGCAATTTAATCAATGCATTTGATTAATGAGATTCATCAATCAAAATGCACAACCATGCTTATTAGTACAGATAGTAACCTTTTGAATCTGGTTTCTTTCAAAAAAAAAAATGCATTGGAGATCATCCATGATATTTGAATTGATGGCCTTTTACTTTTTATTGCTGAATAGTATTCTATTCCATCCATGGGCTGCAGGTTTGATCTACTCACCGACTGAAGAACAATGGATTTGCTTCCAGTTTTTAGTGATTATAAATAAAGCTGCTGGCCGGGCGCGGTGGCTCAAGCCTGTAATCCCAGCACTTTGGGAGGCTGAGACGGGCGGATCACGAGGTCAGGAGATCGAGACCATCCTGGCTAACATGGTGAAACCCCGTCTCTACTAAAAAATACAAAAAAATTAGCCGGGCGAGGTGGCGGGCGCCTGTAGTCCCAGCTACTCCGGAGGCTGAGGCAGGAGAATGGCGTGAACCCGGGAGGCGGAGCTTGCAGTGAGCTGAGATCCGGCCACTGCACTCCAGCCTGGGCCACAGTCGGCCACTCAAAAAAAAAAAAATAAATAAACAAATAAATAAATAAATAAATAAAGCTGCTGTGAAGATTTATGCGAGTGGCATTTCTGGGTGAGAAATGGCCAGTTTCTTTTCCACAAGGGCTACACCATTTTGCATTCTCACCAGCAGTAAATGAGAATTTCTTGTGCTTCACATCTGTGTCAGCAGGTGGCATTGTCATTTTACTTGTGTGATTATGTTTTAGCCATTTTGTGGCTGTGCAATGGGATAGCATTGTGGTTTCAATCTGCACTCGCCTAATGAGAAATTATGTGGAGCGTCTTCTCACGTTCTTATTTGCCATCTGTATACCTTCTGTGGCGTTCTGTTTGCGTGGCTGTGCAATGGGATGGCATTGCAGTTTAATCTACACTCGCCTAATGAGAAATTACGTAGAGCATCTTTTCATGTTCTTATCTGCCATCTGTATACCTTCTGTGGCTCTGTTTCTTCACATCTTTAGCCTTCTTTTTTCCTTTCCTTTTCTCTTTCTCTCTTTTTCCTTTTTGAGACAGAGGCTCATTCTGTCTCCCGGGCTGGAATGCAGTGTTGCGGTCATAGCTCACTGTAACTTTCAATTCCTGGGCCTCAGTAATCCTTCCACCCCAGCCTCCCAAGAAGCTAGGACTACAGGCACACGCCACCACGCCCAGCTAAATTTTATTTTTATTTTTGTAAAGACAGGGCCTATGTTGTCCAGGCTGGTCTTGAACTCCTGGCTTCAAGTGATCCTCCCACCTCAGCCTCCCAAAGTGCTGGGATTACAGACATGAGCCACCATACCCAGCTGTTAGCCTTTTTTTTTTTTTTTTTTTTTTTTGGCAGAGTTTTACTCTTGTTGACCAGGCTGGAGTGCAATGACACGATCTTGGCTCACTGCAACCTTCCCCTCCTGGGTTCAAGCGATTCTCGTGTCTCAGCCTCCCAAGTAGCTGAAATTACAGGCATGCGCCACCATGCCCGGCTAATTTTGTATTTTTTTAGTAGAGACGGGGTTTCACCATGTTGGTCAGGCTTGTCTTGAACTCCTGACCTCAGGTGATCCGCCCACCTCAGCCTCCCAAAGTGCTGGGATTACAGGTGTGAGTCACCGTGCCCAGCATTAGTCCATTTTTAAACTGGGTTTTGTTTTTTTGGGGTTTTTTTTATTGTTCAGTTCTGAATTCTTTATATATTCTGAATGGAAATGCTTTATCTGATAAATGATCTGCAAAATTTTCCACCAGTCTGTGGCAATTATTATCTTTTAAATCTGCAACTTGGCCTCTTTTTTGTTCATATTATTTGTGTCTTTCCTTTCTTTGTTCCTTCTTCCCAGAACTGTTGATCCATTTTGTTGGTTAATTTTTTTGCCAAGAACCAATTTTTGTCTTCATTGTTCTTCTCTATTGTATCTTTGCTATTTCATTGATTTCTGATCTTATTTTTATCTCCATTTTCTCAACTTTCTGGGCTTACACTGTTTTTGTTTTTGTTTACCTCCCAACTTTCTCTTTTTAAAATTTGTTTTTTAAAACTTAAGGTATAATTCACATACAGTGTAATTCACTCCTCTGGTATGCAGTTCTGACTTGACACATGCATTTAGTTGTGTAACCACCAGCACAACTGAGCTATAAAACATTTTCATCTCCTGGCCAGGCTAGGTGGCTCACGCCTGTAGTCCCAGCACTTTGGGAGGCCGAGGTGGGCGGATCACCAGAGGTCAGGAGTTTGAGAACAGCCTGGCCAACATGGGTGAGAACCCCATCTCTACTAAAATACAAAAAATTAGCCAGGCATGGTGGCAGCATGGCTGTAGTCCCAGCTACTTGGAGGCTGAGGCAGGAAAATGAGGCCCATCCACTGCACTCTCCAGCCTGGGTGATAAGTGAGACTCTGTGTCTCAAAAGGCTCAAACAAACAACAAACTTGCCATCTCCCAAAAGGTTCCCTCATGCCTCTTCACAGTCAATCCTGCCCCCTAACTTTCTGAGATGGAGACAGCTTACAAACCTTAAGGTTTCTTCTTTTCACAGTGCCTGTAGCAATGTTCCTGGAAGCCCTGCTTCTGTGGCCAAGCTGGGTGTGCAATGTTTTCATGATCATCCAGTTCGTTCTCCTTCCTTCCTTCCTTCTTTCCTTCTTCCTTTCCTTTCCTTTCCTTTCCTTTCCTTTCCTTTCCTTTCCTTTCCTTTCCTTTCCCTTTCCTTTTCCTTTCCTTTCCTTTCCTTTCCTTTCCTTTCCTTTCCTTTTCCTTTCCTTTCCTTTCCTTTCCTTTCCTTTCTTCCTTTCTTCCTTTCTTTTCTTTCTTTCTTTCTCTTTCTTTTTCTTTCTTTCTTTCTCTCTCTCTCCTCTCCTCTCTCTCTCTTTCTTCGATGGGGAAGTCTACCAGCTCTGTTGTCCAGGCTAGAGCGCAACGGCACTATCTTGGCTCACTGCAACCTCTGCCTCCTGGGTTCAAGAGATTCTCCTGTCTCAGCCTCCCGAGTAGCTGGGATTACAGGCGTGCGCCACCATCCCCGGTTAATTTTTTGTATTTTTAGTAGAGATGGGGTTTCACCATGTGGCCAGGCTGGTCTCAAACTCCCGACCTCGTGATCCACCCACCTCAGCCTCCCAAAGTGCTGGGATTACAGGCATGAGCCACCACGCCCGGCACAGTTCTGGGTTTTTAAGGTTTCTATTATGATCTCTTCTTCAGCTTATGTTATTTAGCAGTGTATGTACGTGTGTGTGTGTGTGTGTGTGTGTGTGTGTGTCCTGTCTCTCATTCCCCCAACCTTCTTTTCCTGTCTCTTCCTCCACCGTCTTTCATTCCACCTCCACTCTCATCTACCATCCATCCATCCACCCCCATCCATCCATCCATCCATCCTTCCATCCATCCACCGCCCCATCCCTCCACCTTCCACTCTCTATTCCACCTCCATCCACCCCTCCATCCATCCACCCCTCCATCCATCCACCCCTCCATACGTCCACTCTATCCATCCATTCCTCTATCCATTTGTCCATCTTTCATACATCCATATATCCATCCCTGTATCCATCCTCACCTCTCTATCACCACCTCTCCCTTCCTTTTCTTACGGCCCACATCCTGGGGCTGACTCCCAACTTGGGGTGCTGCTTTGGAAACCCCATGCCTTAGTGAATTGGGGAGACCAGCAGAGCAAGGCCTGATGGCCAGACCCTAGGAGCTGCCACAGATACTGGTGCAGCCCACCCCCACATCCATCCACCACAGGCTGAGGACAGGGATGTCATCCTCTCCATGGGCAGAGGGCTCCTTCCAGGAGCCAGCAGGAGCCAGGCCTTTCTTTGGACTGTGCAGAGTGTGCACTCCCAGGCCTGCTGAGTGATCCTTTTCCACACAGATTGCAGATTCAGAGAGGGCTCACAGAGGCAGATGTCAAAGCCCAGCTTTGCAGGATGAGTGGAGAGCTTGAAGCTGAGCCTCGATAGCTGGAACCAGAGGGGAGTGGTGTGAGCCTTGGACATCCTTTTGTCCAAGCGTACATTTTGGGTTTGGTTATGTCTAAGTTACTCTGTTACTAGAAGTCGTTTAGTCTGCCCAGAGGTCTGGAACAGTTTTTTCTGCCATCAAGTGATGGTGTGTCTCAGGACAGCGAGGATGCTACAGCATCCCACCTGTCTAGTGACGTGATGCCCAGTGGCCAGTCCTAGGGTTGGGCGTGGACGGGAGAGTGGGGCCGCTTTGTCCACTAATGACATTCTAAGTCACCACAGCCTTGGGGCAGCCATACCTTGTGGTCTCGGGGTCCCGGTGTTCTGGCCTGAGGTATGAGGTCAAACAAAATCTGTGCTCTCACACCACCCCTCCTCTGGCAAGCAGGGCCCAGGGAGGGGGTCAGGAGGTAGCTGGGTACTCCCCTGGGACACAGGCCTGCCCTCTGCCTTCACTTCCCACAGCCACCCAAGCCCATCATGCTCTGGGCCTCACCCTTCCACACCTGGGACCCTGAACAGCCCCCTATGAACACCGACAGGAAGAACAGGGGAGTGTCCAGCATTGAGGCACTCAAAGAGCCCTCACCCATGGCCCTTCCCTCTAGCGACCTGGGACAGCCTGAAACCAGCCTGAACCCAGCGAGGGAAGTCTCAGACCCTAGAGACGACCTTGTGTTCTTCCTGCATGATGGTGAAACTCCAGGCACTGCCACAGCTGGGGAGAGGGGGTCCAGCCAGCCCTGCTCCTGCCTCCATGGAGCTGGCTCTGGGAGGGCAGGCAGCTGGCAGTGTCCACTGCACAGGAGGCAGCAGCCCCTCAGACTCTGTGCCTGCAGCCCAGCATTGGGAAACAGCATACTGGGCATGGCGCAGGGGCCCATTCAGTTCCCCAGACAGTGAATAGCTGATGACCCAGGCTCAGCCACTCACTGGAAATTTTCTTGATTCAGAGAAACCCCCGTCACCCTCAGCCGGAAAATCTCTTGGTCCCCTGGTCACAGTGATTGAAGTACTCCCAACCACAACCACACAACAGGCAGTGATGTGGGGGAGTCCTGGGCTTCTAGGGGCTGGTCATGGCTCCCTGTCTCAGTTTCCCTTGTGGGCAAGGCACCAGAGACCTGTGACCTCCCCTGCCTCACTGGACCTGGCCCCATCAGGTTTTATGCAGTGAGGTGCAGACCCTCGCTTAACTGTGTCTGGGCCTTCTCCATCTCCAATCCCCCCATGTCACCTCCCATTTCCCATTACTGCCAAGCTCCATTTGCCTGGGGCAGGAGGACAACCCAGCCAGCCAGCCAGGCCATGCTGTTGAGGGTGTCTGGGCAATGCTCAATGGCACCCCAAGAGCTAAACTGGACTCTGGGGGGGTGGCCAGGCCCTGGTGGGAGGTACACTCCCACTGCCCAGTTCCAAACCCGAGGGCTGGGCCTGACCTGCAGGGCCCCAGGCCTACCAGCCCCTCCTGCTCTAACAGGCTGGTGGTCAGTTCCTCTTCTCCTCCGGAGAGACCCAGCTTCCCACAGCCTGTTTCTCTGGGGGACAATTCCCTGCAGCTGGAATTCTCACCGTCCCACCTCTCATCTTTCTTTCTCTGTCTCTCCCTCTCTTTCTTTCTTTCCTTTCTCTTTTTTTTTTTTTTTTTTTTTTTTTTTTTTGAGATGGAGTCTCACTCTGTCACCCAGGCTGGGGTACAATGGCCTGATCTCGGCTCCTGCAACCTCCACCTCCTGGGTTCAAGTGATCCTCCGCCTCAGCCTCCCGAGTAGCTGGGACTGGGGACCCATGCATCATGCCCGGCTAATTTTTGTATTTTTGTAGAGACCGGATTTCACCATGTTGGCCAGGCCAGTCTTGAACTCCTGACCTCAGGTGATCTGCCCGCCTCGGCATCCCAAAGTGCTGGGATTACAAGCGTTAACCGCGCCCACCCCACCTCCCATTTTCTTAGAAGCAATTGAGACACAAGGAGCCTGAGAAAGTTGCTTAAGGTCACACAGCCCATCAGAGGCAGGGTGCAGGGTGAGGCACACGGACCAGACCAGAAACTTCTTCCACCTGGTATCTCTGAGACAGCGGCCTCCCTGTCCCTCTCTTGCCACAGTCTCTCCAGGATAAAGGTGAGGAGGTGTCCAAAGGCAGAGACACAAGTGCCACTGCGACCCACCGGGCTGCTCCTGGGACGGGCTGTGCAGGCCAGGAGACTGGCGGACCTAAGAAACTGAGACGTGTTTCCCAGCTCCCCCAACCACGTCCCCAGCCCCGCCGGTCCCGGAGCTGCCCTGCCGCCTGGTGGCTGCGGCTGCGCTGCGCCCGCCAGGCCCGCGCTCCAGGGCATCCGACCTCCAGTTCCCCCGCCCGCGCCCGAGTGCTCGCCGTGAGCAGCAGAGGTCGAGACCGCAGCCGGGAGGTGTTGTTACCCGCAACCTCGGCTCCAGCGCTCGGGGCCGCTTCTCTCCCCGCTGCAGTCGGCTCTGCGCGGGGACCCTCAGCACGCCGTCCTCGGACACGGCTCTCTCGGCCAATCTCCTCCCCACCATCAGACGCACTGCAGACCTGGAGCCTCTGTTTCCCAAGCAGGGAAATGGGCGTGCTGCGCCCACAGGGGCAGGGAGGAATAGGGAGCCCGCCCTTGGGGCCTGGAGGATTCGCGTGGCCTCCGCGGTCCAGGAAAAACCCCTCTCTCCCTAGCGATTCCCAGGATTCTCTTCCCCAGTTCCTTCCCTGGTCTAGAACCCGAGCCTCCAGCTCCCCACCCCTCGGTCCCGGAGTTCCTGTCCCTACTCCCCTCCCCCCAGGCCCGGAACCACCCGGAGCATTCCTGCCCGCACCATACCCTTCAATCTCCGCCCCCTGGCCAAGAGCCTCCCTGGCCCTTCTCGCCCGGCGGGGCAGGCTCCGGGCAGGCGGGCAGCCTCGCGGCGGTGGCATCGTTGCCCACCCTCATGCCGCCGCGGGCTGGAGCGCGCCTGGGCCTGTCGAGGCCGCTGGCGGAGCAGAGGCGGGGCGGGCCTGGGGCTGGCGGGGAGGCTACGTCTGCGCGGCCCAGAGGAGCCTCCGCAGAGGCTGGAGCGAGCCCAGGCAGGCTGGTGCGCTGGCGCTGGGCGAGCTGGCGGGGGCCGGAGAGCTGGCCCCACGCTGGGTTTCCTGGGTTCCAGCACGCACGCGCGCCTTAGTGGGGCGCCGGCCCGCTTCCCAGGCAGAGCGCCCTTGGCCTCGCCTCTTGTCTCTTTTATTTGCACAATCAACCCGAGGTGGGTGTTGCTATTGTTCCCACTTTTCAGATTCGAAAGTGGAGACACACTGGAATTCGTATCCAGGTTGCAGACACCTCCCGTTCCCGGGCAGAGGTTTGCGCAGAAACAAGCGTCATTCCTGACCTTGGGGACCTCACCGAGCCTGTCTGCGGGCAGGGCAGGGAGGTGCTGAGAATTCGGGTGCTCGTGTCGGCACTCGGGGCCCCAGAGCTCCCCTCCTGAAGCTTCCCTCCCTCAGTCCCCTCACTGGAGAAATGGCGAGCCCTCTGGAAGGAGGTGGAGAGGGGACCCGCTCCCGCCAGGGCCTCTCTTCTGGGAGTGGAAGAGTGGGCGGAGGAGAGGGGTTCCTGGGTCCTCAACCCCATCTCCAGACCCTGGGAGCCGCCCCCCTCCCCGCCCCCTCGGGAATCTAGCTTTCTTCGCCAAACCGCCAGCCCGGGCGGAGGGCTGGGGCGGGGGCCGAAGCCGAGCGCGCTGACACACGCGCCTGGAATTCCCAGGAGAGCCGGCCACGGCGGCCCGTGACCCCTTCTGCTCTTGGCCGGCCCCAACCAGGGGGGCCGAGGGGAGGACAGGCTCCCTCGACGGGGGTGGGGCGCACACCCACCTCGTTCCTCCTGCTGGAGCCCGCCCTGTCCCTGTCCCTCCCCCTCCCAGGCAGCTTGCATGGAGCACCCTCTGTGCTGGGGACCCAGGTAGATGTGAACTCCCGTCACCCCACAACCACCAGAGACAGCCCAGGGCAGACCCTGCCCAGCTCCTGCCCCAGGGCCTTAAGCACATTACCAAATGCTCTGTGCCTCAGTTTCCCCATCTCTGCAAGCAAGCTAACGGCCATCTCAGAATGGTTCATTGAGATTCAAAGTGCCTTGTAAATGGTTGTTACAATTTCATGGAAGGTAAACTGAGGCCCAGAGGCTCCAACACCACAGAGGCACATCTACCCCCAACCCCCACTCCCCTCACACCCCACCACTCCCGGCAGTGTCCTCCATCATCATGCTCTGGCTTTTGGAGGTGCAGAGGGCGCCCAGCTGGGAACTCAGGGAGGCTCACACGTACACACTGGTATGAATGGTCGTGCATGTCACGCATGGCAGTGTGCTGTGTGCCCCTCAATGTGTGAAGGTGTGTGCCTGTGTGTGAGTGCTGGTGTGAACATGTGTGTGTACCCTGTGCTCATGCAAGTGTGCATCGTGTGTGCTGGCAGCATTGTGTGCGCGTGCATACTCTGGGCAATCCACTTCTTGGGTGTGGTGTGTAAACAGTGGAGGTCGCAGATGCCAGCCCCTGGGGACATGGGACCCGCCCCCAGGTTTGGCTGGCCCAGCTTGTCCCCTCATCAGCCCTTGCCAAGGAGTGCTTTGCCATCTGGGGGCTAGAGGGAGTGTGGCCGGCTCAGCACCCTGCAAGGGCAGGCCTGTGCCCTGAGGCAGATGGTCCCCGGCTCACCCTCCAGGCCAAGAAGTCCCCCAGCTCAGGTGACAGGAGAGCCCAGGAAGGGGGGCCAGCCACGTCAGCCAACCCCAGGGAACCCCCCACCCCTGACGGTGCCAGGCACTCAGGCTGGGGCACTCTGAAAGCCTTGAGGACTGACAGTCCAGGGAGCTGGGGTCCTGCTGTGCAGACACACTGGGGGGGGCCAGGTCTGCAGGGACTATCGCTGCAGAACCAGGAGTTCCAGGGCGGGAGCCTCCCTGCCCAGGTTGCTGGCAAGCTCCTGGGTGGGTGGGGGCCCAGCTGCCCCTCCCTGAGCAGGCTCAAGCCTGCTTCCCAGATCCCTCCTGAACCCACTGCCCTCACAGCAGGGTAGGAGATGGACCAGGGGACCACAAACTTATGAACTGAGACCTGTCCCTTCACCCTGTGCCCAGAGACCAGGCAGACCGCTTCCCACCCAGACCCATAGCCCAGAGGGGTCCCATGGGCTGGCCCACCCCACCGCATCCCCATATGGCCTCCGCCCTGCATAGCTTCCGAAGGCTAGGGATGCTCCCTCCCCTGGTGTCAGGGGCTGGGATGGGTGAGCCAGGGCCCCCACCCACCCCCAGCCTTGTCGCTCCTCCCCCAGGTTCCTCAGCACCTGCCCATCACAGCCTGCTGACTGACAAGGACCCCATGCTGTGGGAGGCAAGCTGGGGGCCAGGATGGACAGCAGTCCCGAGAGGCTTCTCTTTCATTCATTCATTCATTCATTCATTCATTCATTCATTCACATCCCCAGCAAACAAGCCCCATGGCTGTCCAGTGCCAGACCTGGCCTGATGCCTGGATGGCTGCCACTGGGATGATCAGGGTCAAGTAGTGTGGGCCTTTGAGCATCATGGAAAGGCCTCTAGAGGCACCCAGGGTGTAGGTCTGAAGGGGGATGGGCTCGCTGGCCAACACACGGACACCTTGGGACTGGCCTTCGCTCCCCCAAGCCTGGCTGCCCACACTCCTGACCCCAGCAGTGGGCAGTGTGTGGTGCACCAGTCCTGCTTCCCCTACTGCCATCCTCCAGGGGACGGTGTCCTTGGGCCCTAATGGCCTTCAACTGCCCACGGGAACCCTTCCAAGGTCCTGACTTGCAGCCTCCTGGTAGGACCAATGTCCTCCCCAGGCCCTTCATGCATGCCCCCAGGGGCATTGCTCCAAGCCAGCAGCCCCTCTGCCCTGGCCTGCAGCCCTCCCAGCGCCTGCTCCAGGCTTGTCCTCTCCCTTACCTTCTCCTCCTTCAGGTCCTATCACCCAAGGGCACAGAAAGGCACTGTCGAACCACCAGGGGGCGCCCTGCCTCAGAGGCGGGCTCAGGACACAGCAGTGCTGCTTATCTGGGAGGCCAGGGGCTGGGGACAGAAGAGGCTAACTGACCCCTGGCTGGTACCTTCCGGGCTTCAGGACAACTCGGCCAGGTGGTCACTGTGGGCCCACTCTCCAGGTGAGGAAACAAGCCAGAGAGGGGGATGCCACCGGCCCTGGCTCTTGGGAGCGGGAAGTCTGGGTCTCCAGGATTTCTCCAAGCCCACCAACCTGCTGGGTGGCTTTGGGAAAGTCCTCTGGTCTCTCTGGGCCTCCGTCTCACACCTGTACAGTGGGCGTGGGAAGCCATCACTGCTGGGGCTGAGCATGGGACTACAGGACAAAGCTTGGGGCCCGGTTCCAGCAGGCTGGTCTCCAGCCCCGGGAGCAGGGACCCACCCACCCAGCACAGGCGCCTAAAGGCTGCTGTCTCCGCCAGCAGGTGACCCTGTACCCATGGGTGGGGGGTCCACAGGGCCAACTCAGTCCTGCACCAGCCAGCTGGGGACAAACCCTCCTGGGGAGCTTGTGGGCTGTGGCCAGAAGAGGCGAGGCTGTCTTTCTGCTTTCTGCTGTGTGCGTGTGAGCACATCTGTGTGTGCCAGGGGCCTGGGCTCAGGGTAACCCCTCGTAGGGATGCCCCAGCTATCAACACCCTCTCCCTCCTGTGGCCCCCACTGGCCCCAGATGGAGGCAGAGTCCCCCAGCCCAGAGTGCCCTGGGGGTCGGGAGTGCCCACTGCTTTGAGCCACAGAGACCCAGGCCCCAACCTCCTCAGGACCCCCAGGCCTCCTGGGCCACCAGGATGAAACCCCCACCTCCTGGCAAGGTGGAAACCCATTTGGCAGCTGAGGTCCTGGTGCCTGAGGCCATCAGGGCAGGTCAGAAGGGGCAAAGGCCACAACTGGGCCGAGAGGAGGTGCCGCCCACTCTGCTCAGGCAGTGGGCTGGGTGCCAGCAGCACCACGTTCCCACGCTCTATGGTGCCAATCTTGGCACCCCAGCCCTGCCCCACCCTTGCCTTGCGGGGACCAGGGCACTGGGAATGTGGCTGTGGATTCCGTCCCCTGGGGCCACGGATTCCTGTCTCAGTGGGCGAGGGTGGAGGACGGCTTTCAACCCTTTGATCCTTGCCAGCTCCAGGGAGCCAGGCCACACCCAGGCCCTGCCAGCCAGGCCACAGGGGAGGCCAGGAGGCAGGCCCAGGCGAGACACAGCTGACTCCCTCAGCACAGGAACCCCAGCTCCCAGGGCCTGGGCCTGCTCCCCAGGTGCCCCAGAAGCTCCTGCCTAGCCTCTTGCCAGCTGGGCACAGGGCCTGGTGCCCAAACTAATCAGGCAGAGAAGACCATCACTGGGCAATGGCCCAGTCCTCACCTTCAACCTGTGATGGCCACAGCAGCCCCTTCCCTCACCTCCCCAATCTGCCCCAGGGCACAGAGTCCCAGCTCCTCTCTGCCAGCCTGGCCTCACATGCTCACCCTCCTGCCCTAGCACCCCCCATTCGGCAGCCACAACTGCCCCACCCGGAGACTCCTGGGTGCCTCGTGCTGTTCAGGACACTGGCCTGCTCAGCATCAAGACAGACCCCAGAATGCCCTGGGCTTCTGACCACAAAAGAGCCAGCACAGGCTGCAGCCTGGCATGCAGCTCAGAACCCTCAACCCTATAACGTGCTTGTTTCCTGCTCCCCCAGCCGCTGGAGCCGGCTGACAGCTACCCACTCAGTACACCTTCATGCGTCCCCGACCCCTGTTCAAGCACCACTGAGCACCCCAACCAGTGGACAAGGGGACAAGGGGTCCCACAGGAAACAGGGCCACCCTCTGAGCCTGGGGGAGGGGAGAGTAGCCTCAAAATCCCACGTGGGAGGGGCCCAGGGCCAGGTGTCCAGACAGAGGGGCCCACGGAAGGGTCTCGCCAGGGCACCTGAGAGGTAGGAGGGCAGTTCCACTCTGCCAGCCGTCCTGATCTGCTAAGTGGAAATTACAGTCATTAGCGTCCCCTCCCAGAGGCCCGTGGTGCCCGGTGGGCCTGGGACTGGCCCCACCCCCTCTGCCACATATGGGCTCAGGGAGAAGGTGCTAAAGGTGGGCGCCGGCTGCAGGGCGGCCCGGCCTCTGCCGGGCAGAGCCACGGAGCCACCGGGCTTGTGGGGATCCCTGGGACCCAGCCCTGTTCTACTACCCACTTGACCCGGTGGGCACCCTCCTTCCTGGTGGGTCCTTACTCCCAACCCCAGCCTGGACATGGGATTGCCAGGGTCTGGCGGCGGGAGGGGGGTCCGTTTCCAATGGGGCGCCTTCCTATGCAGACATAGGAGAGGGGAGTGGCCAGGCTGGGTTCTCAAGGTGCCCAGACAGGGGAATGAGGAGACACGTGCTCACCGGAGCAGCCAGGGACGCTTCCTGGAGGAGGGGGCCCGGAAGCTCCCTGGCTGCAAGAGTGGATTCCTGAGCAAAGCCTCCGCGGGTGGAGAAAGTGAGTATGACGGGGGCCACCGGGGTCGGAGGCCCAACACGCGGCTGCGCACCCGCTCCCCTGCACCGCGGGCGGGGCTGGGGCCGGAAACGCGCGCGGCGGCGGATTCCTGCGCGGTGGGACAAGCCCGCGCCTGCGCGCCGCCCGGACAGGGCACGTCGCCCGCGAGGGGGGTGGCGGGCCCGGGAGGCGGGGACCCTGACCCCCCCTCACCGCCTGCCGGGGCGGGAGGGGCGGGCCGCCAGGCTGGACGGGGGCAGTGCGGGGCGGGGTCGGGGGGCGGCAGAAGGCGCCTTTGTGCGCCGCGTCCCCGAGCGTGTCGCAGCGGGCCCGGCACCGGCCCGGCTCCAGCACCCGCCCCCGGCCCGCGCCCCGGGCCCCGCGCGCATACCTGGCGAGGCCGCGAGGGGGTTCTGAGAGCCGAGCCCCGCCTGGGCTGCGCCGCCGCAGGCGGGAGAGGCTGAGGACTCTTGGGAAGCCCCTCCGCCGGCTGTAACCCCAGGGCTGTGCCACCCTCCTGATCACCGCAAGCATGGACACCCCAGCAGGCTGCGGATGGGACAGGCAGGGCCCCTGTGGGGTGGCTTAGCTGGCCTGGGGTTGGGGACGAAGTCCCCGGGCTTGGTCCCCCGAGGGGTTGGTTGGGCGTCCCGGGGCAGGTGGCTGCCGCGGCGGTGGCCATAGCGAGTGACCGATCGGGGTCGCTGCTGAGCCCTGGAGAGCGGAGGGTCCAGGCTAGGCTAGGGGAGCGAGAGGAGAGCTCGGAGCCGCGGAGGTGTGGGCAGCTTGCGTGGTCCTTGAGGCCCCAGGTTCCCGGCAGGGCGGGGGGAGCCGGGGTGGGGCCAGAGCCGGAGCCGCGGAGCCGCGATGGAGAGGGCCTGGAGGGTGCGCCAGGAGCCAGCGTCACGGCCTGCCTCCATCTCCTCCAACCCTTCCTCCAACCCCCACCCCATTCATTCCTGTAACAAATCCCTACCGGGAGCTGGCGCAGCTGTGCGCTGGGGATACACGAGACGCTCACCCTCCCTGCCCTCCAGGAGCTTGGACCCAGCTGAGGTCTGCAGGGGCCAGCAGGAGCAGGGCCGAGGGCCCTGGTGGGAAGGTCGTGGCCCAGTAGGGAAGGCTGGGCCCGGGGGTCAGGTGGAGGGCAGGCTGAGCTGCCAGCTGTTTCAGCTCAGCCTGGAGCAAGGCCACCACTCCCAGGGCCTGGCCTCCTCATTTCCCAAAGCTCAGCTCAGCCTACATGTGCCGACCCCTCTGTGCCTCAGGCCCAGGTTGGGCACTGGTCAGGACGGTGCTCCTCAGCATAGAAGATGAGGCTGGAGGGAGGGGCCTGGGCTGTAACATGGCCAGGATAGCAGCGGGGAGCCTTTGGAGATGTTTGAGCAGAGGAGTGACAGGGCCAGATTTGAGTTTTGGAAAGATAACATCTTGAGTCATTAAACAGATTTCTAGAATTTCAGGTTTATTTATTTATTTATTTATTTATTTGGAGACTCACTTCACTCTGTCACCCCGGCCGTAGTGCAGTGGTGCAATCTCTGCTCACTGCAGTCACTCAAGACCAAGTGATTCTCATGCCTCAGCCTCCTGAGTAGCTAGGACTACGGGTGTACACCACCACACCCGGCTAATTTTTGTATTTTTAATAGAGGCAGGGTTTCGCCATGTGGGCCAGGCTGGTCTCGACCTCCTGGCCTCCTGTGATCCACCCGCCTTGGCCTCCCAAAGTGCTGGGATTACAGGCGTGAGCCACTTTGCCTTGCCAGATTTTGGATTCTTGATATGTAACATCAACCACTCTCCAGAGTCTGGCCAGCTTCATGCTCCATCAGTGGTCTCACCATAGACCTTCTAATCTTGATTGTGTTGACGGGTGTCTATTTTCTAATGGTGTTTGGTTTTGGAACCTGAATTTCTTTGAAAAAGAGAGAGTATGTGCATTTTCCCAGATGCCTAGTAGCCAACTGCACTTCTCCATGTGTGCATTGTCCCCTGAGCTGGCAAGAAGATCCTACTAGGTGGTCTGCATGCTGTCATCTCGGCCTTGCACCCTGGGGGCCCGAGTAACTAGCTCTCACCAACAGAAAGAGGTGATGACATCACCTGAGTGCTTGGGACTCTAAGACCATTAGAGCGCGTGAGATTTGGGATCTCCTCCAGGAGACAGCCTCGCTGTCCAAATCTCCCCCTGCTGCAGAGCTGCCGCCAGTCAAGCCCTTGTTTCTGGCTTTCCGTGCCCTAAATAAACTTCCGCCAGGTTTGAGCCATCAGCATTCTGTGGTGGGTGGCCGCGCAGTGAGGTTGCCTCTATAATTCACAAACTCCTCAAGAGGTAGTTGCGTGATTGGCCCGTGGACATACTTGTTACAGAAGTTTCTCACCTGCTGTGTGCATCTTGCCTGCGTGCAGTCACCATTCTTTGTGCAGTTGGTGCCTCCATCTGCTCCTGTGTGGTTTCTTCTTTTGGTTCCTTTATTATCTCTTTTGGTGCTGTTTCCCAGGGACTTAACTGCCAGAAGTTTGGTAAATCTTCAGCTCTCCAGTTCACCCTTTTTCAGATTTAAAAACAGACATACATTTCACTCATAATTTTAAAAAGGGAAGAAGGTGCAGGCTCGGCCCCTGGCCCTGATCTGCAGTAACTTCGTGACTTTGGGCCAGGCCCTTCCAGATTTTACAGCCTCAGCTGCACAGAAAGGCACTCCCTCACATAGCAGACCAGCCCATAGTCCTTGAGGGAATCAGGGGCGGGGTGGGGAATGGTCTTCTCCAGGACAGCCCACTCAGGCCGGGTGTTCCCTGCTGAATCTCCACATCTCACTGGGCCTGGCAGCAGCTTCCTGACAAGCAGTCTCACATTCAGGGTGCCCTTCTCGGCCAAACTGATCTCACACCCTTGAGAAACTCCAGAATGAGTCTGAGAAGCCTCCCCGGGGCTGATATATCCCTCCAAGGTGGGGGTCAGGAGACTCCCTGGCCAGGAGTGGCCTCCTGAGCCAGCTCCAGGCTTTGCCAGGCCCCCTTGGAGCCTGCACCAACCGTGCCCACCAGGCATAGGCCAGCACCCATGGAGGCTGGCGGGTCTGTGAGCCCAGGATTAGGGGCCCACAGAGGCAGACCCAGGGGTCCCAGAGGTCACAGACAGGGCTGTCAGCTTCTCTCAGCCCATGCAACCTGGCCCTGGCCCACCAGGCCAACCCCTGTGAGGGTACGTACACCACCCCCATCCCCGGGGCCACACCCCACCTGGCTCCTGTCCCACGGGTGCCCCAGGGAGGTCTTTCTTTCTTCTCTGCCCACAATTCACCCTCTCCCTGAGCCCTCTTCCCTCACCTGGGATCTGATCTTTCCTCCTGGACACTCATCATGCCCACAGCTTGGTCACCTTCTCTGTGCTAGAGATCCTGCCAATCCCTAAGCCCCTTCCCCAGCCTCGGTCTCCCCATCCCGGGAGCAGGGCGGTGATGCCACCTTGTACATGCCTCTGTCTCCAGCCCTTGCATTTCTCTTCCAAAGTGGAGTGGCCCTGTAGTTTGACACCTCCATCTCAGAGGCACCCCTCCCTGGCAGTTCAGGCTTGGGAGCCACCTCTTTCCCTCCCTGACTGATCAGTTCAACTCTAAACTCTCTGTCACTACTGATACTGCTGGGCCCTTGCTCCAGTGCTGACTTCTTTCCCTCACTCCAATGATTCCCAGCTCCCCAACTCACCTCGTCTCCATCCTGGCTGCCAAGACAGCATCTCAAACACACATCTGACATGCCCCCTCCTGTGCTCTAAAGCACACCATAGCTCCCCAGTACCTGCAAGATCAAACCCAAGTTCTTGTTGTGGCCACAACCTCAATAGAGCCCACACCCACCAGGCTATGTCTGGCTATTTACAGGGCCCCCTACCCAGGTTCTGTCCCCCATGCTGAAACTCAGGTGTTACTGCTTCTACAAACCCTGTCCTGCCACTGCCCTCCTTCTGAGTCCCACCCAGCTCTACACCCTCCTTTGTGCCCCTGACCTGGCCTGTGTCTGCATCAGCTGAGAAGCCCTTGCCTCTCTGGCCTTCCCTGGCTGGGTTTCAGGGCCCTGCCATTCCAGCCCCAAGCCAGAGTCAAATACTGTGTTTCCCCAAACCACAACAAGGAGAACCCTCACCAAGAGCCTGCAGAATGAGATGCGCAGCCCCTGTCTGGGATGCAGCCTCCCAGACAGGTGAAGTGACTGACTTGGTGTCACACAGCACATCCAAAGCCCAAGTGACTAAACAGAAGGGAGGAGCCCTGGGCCCGTCCCCTCCAAGTCCTCCCAGAAGCTCAAGCTGCTCTCCAGGCTCAGGGAGCCGACTCCATTCCCTGCAGGTCCAACCCCTGTCCCCCTGCCTCTGCAACACACACCACACACACACATACACACACACACATACACACACACACACACACACACACACCCCTACCTGAAGCAGCTTGGCTGAGCCAGGCATTGGGCAGGCAGGCTCCAGCACGCCCTGGCATCCCAGCCTGGTGGCTGGGAAGATCCCAGACAGGCCTGGTCAGCACCCGGCATCTCAGGAGCTCAGGCCCTGGAGGTCTGAACAGAGAGCACCAGCACGGCCCACTGACCTGTGACTGAGCTGTAGGGCCGAGGGGCCAGGGCGTCCTGTCCCTGAGCCACATAGCCTAGCAGGGGAGGGGCCGCCACAGAAAAGCTAGGTCCCAGCGTTGCTTATGGGGAGGGCAGAGGGGGCCGGGGCAGCTCAAAGCACTGGGCCAGCTGAGGTGCAAGGCAGGCACAGAGGGGCCATGACACCTGCCACAGCCCAGAGTCGCCCCCAGGCCTCCAAAGCTGCAGGAATGTGGGCACTGGAACCTGGCAAGCACAGCCACAGCAACAGTGGGCACCTCCCGCCAGGCCTCTCCACATGGGGCTGAATGGCACCCTCTCGCCCAGTCTTCTGACATGGCCTGGAAAGAGATTTCAGGTTGCTTGGTTTTATTTTTTGTTTTTTTGTTTTGTTTTTTGTTTGTTTGTTTGTTTGTTTGTTTGTTTTTTTGTCCCCATAAAAGATAGGTGGATTTCAAGGTTAATTCTTGAATATTTTATAATTTTAGTTCTTTCGGAAAATAAGCTCTTCCCTGTTATTATTTATTTATTTGTTTGTTTATTTTTACTGGCTTTAAAGAACGCTATTGACTTCTTTATATTGGGCCCCCTTGTTGACCTCTGATTAGTGCTAACAGTTAACTGTTGGTTATTTGGGAAATTCAACATTAAACAACCACGTTATCATGAAAGACATAGTAATATGACTTTGCCTCCCTTGGTATTGCTCCTCGAAGCCCGATTTCTTTTTCCTGTCTTGTTGCATTGGCCAGGACTTCCAGGGTGATATGGAAGAGTAACTGAGAGCAGCCACCCAGTGCCTCCTAACCTTAGAGGGAGGTCATGGGCAGTCTCCCTGTGATGCCGGCCACGGGTGTGAGAAAGACAGTCATAGGAAAATGCCCTCTCGTTCTTATTCTCTGCTTTTAAAAATCTTTAAATCTTTAAATCATGGGTATAGTAAATGTTATCAAATGCCATATTCTACATCAATATAATGATTACAATTTTTTTTTTTTTTGAGACAAGGTCTCACTGTGTCGCCCAGGCTTGAGGGCAGTGGTGTCATCTCGGCTCACTGCAGCCTCAACCTGTTGGGCTCAAGTGATCCTCCCACATCAGTCTCCAAGTAGCCAAGACCACAGGCATTTGAAAGTGGACCCCTATCTCTCACCATAGATAAAAATTCACTCAAGACATATTAAAGACTTACATGTAAGACCTAAAACTATAATAGAAGAACATCTAGGAATAACTGTTCTGAATATTATTAAGGTACATAATTTATAACTAGGACCTCAAAGCAAAATGTAACAAAAACAAAAATGGACAAATGGAACTTAAACCAAGAGTTTCTGCAAAACAAGACAAATAAATAAATAAAATAAATAAGCCGTTTACAGAATGGGAAATTTTGAATTATGAACCAACCAAGATTGAACCAGCCAGACTCTATAAGGAACTCAAACAATCTAACAAGAAAAACAAAATAACCCTTTATTAAAAATTGAGCAAAGGACATGAACAGAGATTTCCCAAAGGAAGACAAACCAAGCAGCCAACAAAACACACAAAAATGCTCTGCAACATAACTAATCATCAGAGAAATGGATTGAAGCCACAAAGTGATATACCATCTTGGAAGACCAGTCATAATAGCTATTATTTAAGTGTCGACACCTCGCCCGGCTAGTTTTTTGTACTTTTTAGTAGAGACGGGGTTTCACCGTGTTAGCCAGGATGGTCTCGATCTCCTGACCTCGTGATCTGCCCGTCTCGGCCTCCCAAAGTGCTGGGATTAGAGGCTTGAGCCACCGCGCCTGGCCGATTGTTGTCTTATGATGTTCAGCCACTGGGTCTGAGAACAGGATATGCCTTTCATTCACTCAAGTCTCCTTTCATGTCCCTCAATGGATTTAAAGTGTTATTCCTTTTGATTGTACATGTTTCTTTTTAAGTTTATTCCTAGGTTTTAATTTTTTTTTGGTGCCATGGTAAATGGGATATTTTTTCTCATCAATATTCCTGCTAGCAAGTCATTTTTTATATAGATGAAGGCTAATTATCATGTTGCTTTCGTCCCAGTCACAAAACTGTTTTTTTTTTTTTTTTTCAGATGGAGTCTTGCTCTATCACCCAGGCTGGAGTGCAGTGGCCCAATCGTGGCTCACTGCAAGCTCTGTCTCCTGAGTTCACGCCATTCTCCTGCCTCAGTCTCCCCAGTAGCTGGGACTACAGGTGCCCGCCACCACGCCTGGCTAATTTTTTTGTATTTTTGTTAGAGACAGGGTTTCACTGTGTTAGCCAGGATAGTCTCAATCTCCTGACCTCATGATCCGCCCGCCTCGGCCTCCCAAAGTGCTGGGATTACAGGCATGAGCCACTGCATCTGGCCTCTAGCCACAAAACTTAAATATTGTTTGTAATAGAAATTAAATTGATTATTTTGGATTTTCCAGGGACTTAATCATGTCATCTGCAAAAAGTGATATTCTATTTCCTCCTTTGCATTTTTTAAACTTAATTTCTTTCTCTCTTCCAATTGTAAAAAAATTAAATAACAGTGATGATAGAAGACACCTTCCTGAGTTTTCACCTTGACAGAGATGCTTCTAGTATCTTCCCCATTTGACAAAGGGGTAGCTTTGAGGCTGACATAAATGTATGGCAGCACATTGAAGTGTTATTGAGAATGCAAGTTGATTCTGGCCACGACAAGTAATGAGATTTATACTTAGCCTCCTGCCATAAACAATGATAAAGTTGGGCCAAAGTATAAGGCAATTATGTACAGGAATTGGACAACTGGCAGGACTGTGATAACCTGAGAGAAGGGAAATACCTGAAGTGAGTCCAAGTTTGCCCTGTCTTTTTACCTTGGGTTTTCCTACTAAGATATGAGAGGTAAAGCCGCAGCAGAGATCACCAGCCAGAGATCACTGGCTGGGAAAGCAGAGATCAGCGTTTGGGCGCTGAGGTGGCTACAACTGGTAGAGCAGGGCACTGAAGGGGAGCGTGCTACGTAGAATGAGGGTACAGAGGCTGCATGTGGGTCCCTGGGTGAGTCCAGGGTGTACATGTGCAGGGTGATCCTTCACAAGGCCTAGCGGGAAGCTGCTGCTGTGGGGCTGAGAGCTGACAGACAAGCCCAGCAGTGTGCAGTGC
>NW_022161022.1:0-248 GCF_008728515.1 Papio anubis | reverse complement strand
CATACCACACGCCACACATCACACACCACGTGCACCACACACCACGCGCACCACACACCACGCACACAACACACACATCACACACCACAGATACCACACATCTCATACCATGCGCCACACATCACACATCACATACATTACACACATTGTACACACACAACACTCCACACACCACAAATACCACACAAATCATACCACACATCAGATACCACACATAATACACATCATATACCACAGGCTCATACCAT
>NW_022161021.1:0-248 GCF_008728515.1 Papio anubis | reverse complement strand
CCCATCTGTCCGTCCACCCTCCCGTCCGTCCGTCCACCCGTCCGTCCGTCCACCTGTCCGTCTGTCCACCCGCCCACCTGTCCATCCACCCGCCCATCCATCCATCCACCCATCCATCCATCCGCCCATCCATCCATCCATCCACCCGCCCATCCATCCACCCGCCCATCCGTCCATCCACCCATCCGTCCATCCATCCATCTGTCCATCCACCCGCCCATCCATCCATCCGCCCATCCATCCATCCG
>NW_022161020.1:0-248 GCF_008728515.1 Papio anubis | reverse complement strand
TAGAGTAGTGGGGTATAGATATTGGTGGGGGGTTGTAATAGTGGGGTATAGATATTGGCGGAGGGGCTGCAATAGTGGGGTATAGATATTGGTGGGGGGCTGTAATAGTGGGGTATAGATATTGGTGGAGGGGCTGGAGTAGTGGGGTATAGATATTGGTGGAGGGGCTGGAGTAGTGGGGTATAGATATTGGTGAAGGGGCTGGAGTAGTGGGGTATAGATATTGGTGGAGGGGGTTGTGGTAGTGG
>NW_022161019.1:0-248 GCF_008728515.1 Papio anubis | reverse complement strand
TTCTTCTTCTTCTTCTTCTTCTTCTTCTTCTTCTTCTTCTTCTTCTTGACACAGGGTCTCTTTCTTCTTCTTCTTCTTCTTCTTCTTCTTCTTCTTCTTCTTCTTCTTCTTCTTCTTCTTCTTCTTCTTCTTCTTCTTCTTCTTTTTCTTCTTCTTCTTTTTGACACAGGGTCTCTTTCTTCTTCTTCTTCTTCTTCTTCTTCTTCTTCTTCTTCTTCTTCTTCTTCTTCTTCTTCTTCTTCTTCTTC
>NW_022161018.1:0-249 GCF_008728515.1 Papio anubis | reverse complement strand
ACGAGGAGGTGATATGGAGTGGGGCGACGAGGAGGTGATATGGAGTGGGGCGACGAGGAGGTGATATGGAGTGGGGCGACGAGGAGGTGATATGGAGTGGGGCGACGAGGAGGTGATATGGAGTGGGGTGAGGAGGTGATATGGAGTGGGGTGGTGAGGAGGTGATATGGAGTGGGGTGGTGAGGAGGTGATATGGAGTGGAGGTGATGAGGAGGTGATATGGAGTGGGGGTGATGAGGAGGTGATAGT
>NW_022161017.1:0-249 GCF_008728515.1 Papio anubis | reverse complement strand
CACCACCACCACCACCATCATCATCACCACTACCACCGCCACTGTCACCATTGCTACTATCACCATCACCACCACCACCACTAACATCATACCACAACCACCACCTCCATCACCATCCCCACCACCTCCAGCACCACCACCACCATCACCATCACCACCACCACAACCACTACTATCATCACTACCACCATCATCACCATCACCACCACCACCATCACTAACATCATACCACAACCACCACCTCCATCA
>NW_022161016.1:0-250 GCF_008728515.1 Papio anubis | reverse complement strand
CCACTGCACTCCAGCCTGGGAGACAGAGCGAGACTCTGTCTCAAAAAAAATAAAAATAAAAATAAAAAATCCCCACAAATTTAATTACAATTCAGTTAACTTTTATAAAGGAAATACCCATGGAATCATCACCCAGATCAAGAAATAAAACTTTACCAGCATCCCAGAAGCTCCCTACGTATGCAACTCCTTCCTTCCTTCCTTCCTTCCTTCCTTCCTTCCTTCCTTCCTTCCTTCCTTCCTTCCTTCC
>NW_022161015.1:0-250 GCF_008728515.1 Papio anubis | reverse complement strand
GAGGCGGGTGGATCACGAGGTCAGGAGATCGAGACTATCCTGGCTAACATGGTGAAACCCCGTCTCTACTAAAAATACAAAAAACTAGCCGGGCGTGGTGGCGGGCGCCTGTAGTCTCAGCTACTTGGGAGGCTGAGGCAGGAGAATGGCGTGAACCCGGGAGGCGGAGCTTGCAGTGAGCCGAGATCACGCCACTGCACTCCAGCCTGGGAGACACAGCGAGACTCCGTCTCAAAAAAAAAAAAAAAAA
>NW_022161014.1:0-250 GCF_008728515.1 Papio anubis | reverse complement strand
AAAGAGGGAGGGAGGAAATAAGGAGGGAGAAGGGGGAAGGAAGAGGGAGAGAGGGGGAAGGAGGGATGGAGGGGGAATGAGGGATGGAGAGAGAAGGAAGGAGGGACGAATGGGGAGGGATGGGGGAAGGAAGAAAAGAAGAAAGGAAGAGGGAAGGAGGGAGGGAGGGGAAGGAAGGAGGGAGGGGAGAAGGAAGGAGAAAGGAGGGAAGGAGGCAGGGAAGGAAGGAGGAAGGAGGGAAGGAGGGAGG
>NW_022161013.1:0-251 GCF_008728515.1 Papio anubis | reverse complement strand
GAGGCCGAGGCAGGCGGATCACCTGAGGTCAGGAGTTCAAGACCAGCCTGGCGAACATGGTGAAACCCTGTCTCTATTAAAAATACAAAAGATAGCTGGGCGTGGTGGCGTGCTCCTGTAATCCCAGCTTCTAGGGAGGCTGAGGCAGGAGAATTGCTTGAACCTGGGAAGCAGAGACTGCAGTGAGCTGAGATCGCGCCACTGCACTCCAGCCTGAGTGACAGAGCAAGACTCCATCTCAAAAAAAAAAA
>NW_022161012.1:0-23248 GCF_008728515.1 Papio anubis | reverse complement strand
ATGCAGTTTGCTAATGCTGTTTTCTTGGAATCTGCAATGGGATATTTCAGAGTGCATTGAAGCTTATGGAGACAAAGGAAATATCTTCATATAAAAGCTAGAAAGAAGCTTTCTGAGAAACGGTTTTATGATGTGTTAATTCATCTTATGGAGTTACATGATTCTTTTCATGGATAATTTTGGTAGCAAGGTTTTTGGGGAATCTGAGAAGGGATATTTTGGATCACATTGAAGCCAATAGTGACTAAGGAAATATCCTCAGAAAAAACTAGAAAGAAGCCTTCTGAGAAAGTTCTTTGTGATGTGTGAATTCATCTCACAGAGTTACAGCTGTCTTTTCATGGAGTAGTTGCTAACACAGTTTTAGTGGAATCTGCAAAAGGATATTTGTGAGCGCTTTGAGGCCTATGGTGAAAAAGGAAATATCCCCATACAAAAAGGAGAAAGAGTCTCTCTGAGAAACTCTTTTGTGGTGTGTGAATTCAATTCACAGAATTACACTGTTCTTTTAATTAAGCAGTGGGCTAACACTGTTTTCTTGGAATCTGCAGTGGCATATTTTGGAGTGCTTTGAAGCCTATTGATAAAAATTAAATATCCTCAGATAAAAACTAGAAAGAAACTTTCTGAGAAACTCCTTTGTGATCTGTGAATTCATCTCACAGAGTTACACGATGCTTTCAATGGATGCTTTCAGTTTGATAGCATTGTTTTCATGGAATCTTCAAAGGGATATTTGGTGGCTCATTCAAGCCTAAGGTGAAAAAGGAAACACCCTCAGATAAAAACGAGAAAGAAGCTTTCTAGCTTTCTGAGAAATTTCTTTGTGATATGTGATTTCATCTCATGCAGTTACACCTTTCTTTTCATGAACCAGTTTGCTAACACTGTTTTTGTGCAATCTGCAAAGGGATATTTGGGAGTGCACTGAGGTCTATGGTGAAAAAGGAAATATCCTCAGACTAAAACTAGAAAGAAGCTTTCTGAGAAACTGTTTTTTGATGAGTGCATTCCTTTCACAGAGTTACACTGTTATTTTCATTGAGCAGTTTGCTAACACTGTTTTCTAGGAATTTGCAATGGGATACTTCGGAGCTCATTGAAGCTTACAATGACAAAGGAAATACTTTCACATAAAAACTAGAAAAAAAGCTTTCTGAAAAACCACTTTGTGATGTGTTAATTCATCTCACAGAGTTACATGATTCTTTTCATGGATCAAATTTTTAGCACTGTTTTTCTGGTATCTGAATAGGGATATTTTGGATAGCATTGAAGCCTAGGGTGACAAAGAAATTATTCTCAGATAACAACTAGAAAGAAACTTTCTGAGAAAGGCTTTTGGGATGTGTGAATTCACCTCACAGAGTTACACCTTTGTTTTCATGGAACAGTGTGTTAAAACTGTTTTCGCGGACTCTGCAATGTGATATCCAGGAGCACATTGAGGCCTATGGTGAAAAAGGAAATATCCTCAGATAAAAACTACAAAGAAGGTTTCTGAGAAACTGTTTTGTTATGGGTGAATTCTTCTCACAGAGTTACACTGTTCTTTTCTTTCATACATATGATAACACTGCTTTACTGGAGTCTGCAATAGGATATTTGAGAGTGCATTGAAGCCTATGGTGACAAAGGAAGTATCCCCATAGAAAAACCAAAAAGAAGCTTTCTGAGAAACTGCTCTGTGAAGTGTGAATTCAACTCACAGAGTTACACTGTTCTCTTCAATGAGCTATTTGCTAAAACTGTTTTCCTGCAAACTACAATGGAATATTTCAGAGCACATTGAAGTTTATAGTGAAAAAGTAAATATCCTCAGACAAAAACTAGAAAGAAACACACTGAGAAACTGTTTTATGATTTGTGACTTCATAGCATGGTGTTACACGATTCTTCTCATGGATCAGTTAGATAGAACTGTTTCTGGGGAATCTGAGAAGGGATATTTTGGATCGTATTGTAGCCTATGGTGACAAAGGAAATATCCTCAGATAAGAACTATAATGAATATTTCTGAGAAAGTTCTTTGTGACGCTTGAATTCATCTCACATAGTTACACCTTTCTTTTCATGGAGAAGTTTGCTAACACTGTTTTCGTAGAATCGGCAACTGGATAATTGGGAGAGCACTGAGGCCTATAGTGGAAAAGGAAATATCCTCATAGAAAAACTAGAAAGAATATTTCTGAAAATCAGATTTGTGATGTTTGTACTTAATGCACAGAGTTTCAATGTTGTTTTCATTGAATAGTTTGCTAACACTCTTTTCTTGGAATCTACAATGGCATATTTTGGAGTGCATTGAAGCTTAGTGTGAAAAAGGAAATATCCTCAGTCAAAAACTAAAAGAAACTTTCAGAGAAACTGCCTTGTGATTTGTGAATTCATGTCAGAGAATTACACTGTTCTTCTCATTGAGTAGTTTGCTAACACTATTTTCTTGGAATCTGCAATGGGATATTCTGGAGTGCATTGAAGCTTATAGTGACAAAGGAAATATCCTCATATAAAAACTAGAAAGAAGCTTTCTGAGAAATTGCTTTGGGATGTGTTAATTCATCTGACAGAGTTACACGATTGTTTTCATGGATCAGTTTGGTAGCACTGTCATTGGGGAATCTAAAAGGGATATTTTAGATATTTTAGATTGCATTGAAGCCCATAGTGACTAAGGATATATCATCAGAAAAAAACTAGAAAAAGGATATATGAGAAAGTTCTTTATGATGTGTGAATTCATCTCACATAGTTACATCTTTCTTTACATGGGGGAGTTTCCTAACACAGGTTTCGTGGAATCAGCAAGGGAATATTTGGGAACGCATTGAAGCCTATAGTGAAAAAGGAAATATCCTCATAAGAAAACATAAAAGAAGCTTTCTGAGAAACTACTTTGTGATGTGTGAATTTATCTCACAGAGTTACACCATTCTTTTCATTGAGCAGTTTGATAACACTGTTTTCATGGAGTCTGCAATACGATATCTGGGAGCGCAGTGAAGCCTAAGGTGACAAAGGAAATATCTTCACAGAAAAATCAAAAAGAAACATTCTGAGAAACTGCTTTGTGATTTTTGAATTCAATTCACCGAGTTACCCTCTTCCTTTCATTGAGCAGTTTCTTAACACTGTGTTTTTGGAATCTGCAATGAGATATTTCAGAGCGCATTGAAACTTGTTGTGAGAAAAGAAATATAATCAGACAAAAATTAGAAAGACATTTTCTGAGAAACTGCTTTCTGATTTGTGAATTCATCTCACTGAGTTACACGATTCTTTTCATGGAGAAATTTGATAGCACTGTTTTTGGGGAATCTGAGAAGGAATATTTGGAATTGCATTTAAGCCTATGGTGACAAAGGAAATATCCTCAGATGAAAACCAAAAAGAAACTTTCTGTGAAACTGCTTTGTGATGTGAGAATTTATCCTACAGAGTTACACCGTTATTTTCATTGGGAAGTTTGATAACACTTTTTTCATGAAATCAGCAATGGGATATTACTAGTGCTATGAGGAATATGGTGTAAAAGGAAATAGCTTGAGATAAAAATTAGAAAGAAGCCTTCTGAAAAACAGCTTTATGATGTGTGAGTTCATCTCACATAGTTACAGCATGATCTTCAAGGACGTGTTTGGTAGCGCTGTTTTTGGGTATCTGAGAAGGGATAAGTTGAATTGCATTGAAGCCTATTGTGACAAAGGAAATATCCTAGACGAAAACGAAATAGAAGCTATCTGAGAAACTGTTTTGTTATGTGACAATTCATCTCACAGATTTATATCTTTCTTCTCATGGAGAAGGCTGCTAACAGTATTTTCTTGGAATCTACAATGGCATATTTCAGACTGCATTGAAGCGTATGGTGACAAAGCAATTATCCTAACATAAAAACTAGAAAGAAGCTTTCTGAAAAAGTTATTTGTGACGTGTCAAACATCTGACAGAATTATACCTTTCTTTTCATGGAGAAGTTTGCTAACACTGTTTTCGTGGAATCTGCAAAGGGGTATTTAGGAGCAAATTGAGGCCTATTGTGAAAAAGGATATATGCTCAGATAAGAAATGGAAAGAAGCTTTCTGAAAAACTGCTATCTGAGGTGTGAATTCATCTCACAGAGTTGCATTTTCATTTCATGAAACAGTATGTTACCACTGTTTTTGGGGAATCTCAGAAGGGATATTTTGGATTCCATTAAAGCCTACACTGACAAAGGAAATATCATCAAATGAAAACCAGAAAGAAGATTTCTGAGAAACTTCTTTGTGACCTGTGAATTCATCTCACAGAGTTACACCATTCCCCTCAAGAAGCCATTCGCTAAGACGGTTCTTGTGGAATTTGCAAAGTGACACTTGGCAGCCCATGGAGGGCTATGGTGAAAAAGATAATATCCTCAGATAAACAGTGGAATGAAGGGTTCTGAGAAACTGCATTGTGACATGTGAATGCAACTCACACAGTTACACTTTCCTTTTCATGGATCCGTTTGCTAACACTGTTTTCTTGAAATCTGCATTAGGATATTTCTCAGCGCATTGAAGCTTACGGTGGCAATGGAAATATCCTCCAATAAAACTGGAAAGTAGCTTTCTGAGAAACCTCTTTGTGATATGTGAATTCATCTCACCAAGTTACATCTTTGTCTTCACGAAGCAGTTTGCTAACACTGTTTTTGTGGATTCTGCAAAAGGATATTTGAGAGCTCATTGATGGCTATTGTGAAAAAGGAAATATCTTCAGAAACTGGAAAGAAGTGTTCTGAGAACCTGCATTGTGGTATGCAAATGCAACTCACAGAGTTCCACTTTTCTCCTCAGGGATCCGTTTGTTAACACTGTTCTCTTGAAATCTGCAACGGGATACTTCTTAGTGCAATGAAGCATATGGTGACAAAGGAACTCTCCAGAGATGAAAACGTGAAAGAAGCTTTCTGAGAAATTGCTTTCTGATATGTGACTTCACCTCACAGAGTTACACCACTAATTCTTGCAGCCGTTTGCTAGCATTGTTTTTGTGGATTATGAAAACTGATATTTCGGATGGGTTTGAAGAATATTAGGACCAAGGAAATATCCTCTGAGAAAAACCGGAATGAAGCTCTCTGAGAAACTGCTTTGTGATGTGTGAATTCACTTCACAGTGTTACACCACTCTTTCATGTAGGAGTTTGCTAGCACTGATTTTGTGAAATCACAGAAGTGATATCTTGGATATCATTGAATCCCATGGTGAATAATGAAATATCCTGAGACAAATCTGCAGAGAAGCCTTCTCAGAAACTTCTTTGTTGTGGGTGAAATCAGCTCACAGAGTGTCATCATCGTTTACATTGAGAAGCCTGCTAACAGTGTTTTCACAGAATCTGCAAGAAGACACACGGTGGGGCTCTGAGACCACAAATAACCTTAGCTCAACAACGAAAGAAGCTTTCTGGGAAACTTCTTTGTGTTGTGTGAATTCAGCTCACTGAGTTACACCTGTATGTCATGGAGCCGTTTGCTAGCCCTATTTTTGTGGAATCTGAGAGGCGATATTTCGGATCCCTTTGAAGACTATAGGGCCAAAGGAAATATCCACTGATAAAAATGAGAAAGAAGCTTTCTGAGAAACTTCTTTGTGATCTGTGAATTCATCTCACAGAGTTACACCTCTCCCCTCAAAAAGCCGTTCCCTAAGACTGTTCTTGTGGAATTTGCAAAGGGACATTTGGAAGCCCATGGAGGCCTATGGTAAAAAAAAAAATATATCGTCAAATAAACACTGGAAGGAAGCGGACTGAGAAACTACATTGTGACATGTGAATGCAACTCACAGAGTTACACTTTCCTTTTCATTGATCCGTTTGGTAACACTGTTTTCTTGAAATCTGCATTGGGATATTTCTTAGTGAAATGAAGTTTACGGTGGCAAAGGAAATATTCTCCAATAAAAACTAGAAAGTAGCTTTATGAGAAACTTCTTTGTGATAAGTAAATTCATCTCACTGAGTTAGATCTTTGTCTTCATGAAGAAGTTTGCTAACACTGTTTTCGTGGATTCTCCAAAGGGATATTTGGGAGGTTATTGAGGGCTATGGTGAAAAAGGAAATATCCTCAGATAGAAACTGGAAAGAAGCATTCTGAGAACTGTATTGCGATGCGTGAATGCAACTCACAGAGTTATACTTTTCCCTTCAGGGATCTGTTTGCTAACACAGTTCTTTTGAAATCTGCAATGGGATACTTCTTAGTGCAATGAAGCTTACGGTGACAAAGGAAATATCCTCAGATAAAAAAGGGAAAGGAGCTTTCTGAGAAATTGCTTTGTGATATGTGACTTCATCTCACAGAGTTACACCACTATTTCGTGCAGCCGTTTGCTAGCATTGTTTTTGTGGATTCTGAGAACTGATATTTCGGATGGGTTTGAAGAGTAGACGGACCAAGGAAATAGCCTCTGAGAAAAATCAAAATGAAGCTTTCTGAGAAACGGCTTTGTGATGTGTGAATTCAGTTCACAGTGTTACACCACACTTTCATGGAGGAGTTTGCTAGCACTGATTTTGTGGAATCTCAGAAGTGATATCTTGGATATGGTTGAGTCCCATGGTGAATCATGAAATATCCTCAGTCAAATCTGCAGAGAAGCCCTCACAGAAACTTCTTTGTTGTGGGTGAAGTCAGCTCACAGTGTGTCATCAATGTTTTCATTCAGAAGATTGCTAACAGTGTTTTCGAAGAATCGGCAATAAGACACAGGGTGGCGCTCCAAGACCACAAATAACCATACCTCACCCACTAAAGAAGCTTTCTGAGAAACGGCTTTGTGATGTGTGAATTCAACTCAATGAGTTACTCCTGTATTTCGTGGAGCCGTTTCCTAGCCCTGTTTTTGTGGAATGTGAGAAGCGATATTACGGGTCCCTTTAAAGACTATAGGGCCATAGGAAATATCCTCTGATAAAAATGAGAAAGAAGCTTTCTGAGAAACTTCTTTGTGTTCTGTGAATTCATCGCACAGAGTTACACCTTTCCGCTCAAGAAGCCATTCACTAAGACTGTTCTTGTGGAATTTACAAAGTGACATTTGGAAGCCCATGGAGGGCTATGGTGAAAAAGAAAATATCCTCAGATAAACACTGAAAAGAAGCGTTCTGAGAAACTGCGTAGTGACATGTGCATGCAACTCACAGAGTTACACTTTACTTTTCATTGATCTGCTTGCTAACACTGTTTTCTTGAAATCTGCATTGGGATATTTCTTAGCGCAATGAAGCTTTCGGTGGCAAAGGAAATATCCTTCAATAAAAACTAGAAAATAGCTTTCAGAGAAACTTCTCTTGGATATGTGAATTCATCTCACCGAGTCACATCTTTGTCTTCACGAAGCAGTTTGCTAACACTGTTTTCGTGGATTCTGCAAAAGGATATTTGGGAGATCATTGAGGGCTATGATGAAAAAGGAAAAATACTCAGAAAGAAACTGGAAAGAAGCGTTCTGAGAACCTGCATTGCGATGTGTGAATGCAACTAACAGAGTTCCACTTTTCTCTTCAGAGATCACTTTGCTAACACAGTTCTCTTGAAATCTGCAATGGGATACTTCTTAGCACAATGAAGTTTACAAGGACAAAGGAAATATCCTCAGATAAATACGTGAAATAAGCTTTCTGTGAAATTTCTCTCTGCTATGTGACTTCACCTCACAGAGTTACACCACTATTTGGTGCAGCCATTTGCTAGCACTCTTTTTGTGGATTCTGAGAGTTGATATTTCGGATGGGTTTGAAGAGTAGAAGGATCAAGGAAATATCCTCCAAGAAAAACTGGAATGAAGCTTTCTGAGAAACGGCTTTGTGATGTGTGAATTCAGTTCACAGTGTTACACCACTCTTTCATGGAGGAGTTTGCCAGCACTAGTTTTGTGGAATCTCAGAAGTGATATCTTGGATATCGTCGAATCCCATGGTGAGTAATGAAATACCCTCAGACAAATCTGCAGAAAAGCGTTCTCAGAAACTTCTTTGTTGTGGGTGAATTCAGCTAACAGAGTGTCATCTTTGCTTTCATTAAGAAGCTTGCTAACAGTGTTTTCGCAGAATCTGCCACAAGACACAAGATGGTGCTCCGAGACCACAAATAACCTTAGCTCAAACAAGAAGGAAGCTTTCTGAGAAACTGCTTTGTGATGTGTGAATTCATCTCCCTGAGTTACACCTGTATTTCGTGGAACCATTTGCTAGCCCTGTTTTTGTGGAATCTGAGAAGAGATATTTCTTATCCCTTTCAAGACTATAGGGCAAAAGGAAATATCCTCCGATAAAAATGAGAAAGAAGCCTTCTGAGAAACTTCTTTGTGATCTGTGAATTCATCTCACAGAGTTACACCTTTCCCCTCAAGAAGCCGCTCGCTAAGACTGTTCTTGTGGAATTTGCAAAGGGATATTTGGAAGCCCATGGAGGGCAACGGTGAAAAAGAAAATATACTCAGATAAACACTGGAAAGAAGCGTTTTGAGAAACTGCATTGTGGCACGAGAATGCAACTCACAGAGTTACACTTTCCTTTCCATTGATCCGTTTGCTAACAGTGTTTTCTTGAAATCTTCATTGGGATATTTCTTAGCGCAATGAAGCTTACGGTCACAAAGGAAATATCCTCCAATAAAAACTAGAAAGTAGCTTTCTGAGAAACTTCTTTGTGATATGTGAATTCATCTCACAGAGTTACAACTTAGTCTTCATGAAGCAGTTTGCTAACTGTGGTTTCGTGGAATCTGCAAAGGGTTATTTGGGAGCACATTGAGGCCTATGGTGAAAAAGGAAATATCCTCAGATAATAACTAGAAAGAAGCTTTTTCCGAAATTGCTTTCTGACGTGTGAATTCATCACACAGAGTTTCATCTTTCCCTTCTTGGAGCAGTTTGCTAACATTGTTTTCGTGGATTCTGCAAAGGGATATTTGGGATCTCATGGAGGCGATGGTGAACAAGGAAATATCCTCAGATAGAAACTGGAAAGAAGCGTTCTGAGAACCTGCATTGTGATGTGTGAATGCAAGTCACAGAGTTACACTTTTCTCCTCAGGGATCAGTTTGCTAACACAGTTCTCTGGAAATCTGCAACAGGATACTTCTTAGCGCAATGACGCTTATGGTGACAAAGGAAATATCCTCAGATAAAAATTAGAAAAAAGCTTTCTTAGACACTTCTTTGTGATGTGTGAATTCATCTCACAGAGTTACACTTGCGTTTCATGGAGCAGTCGATTGACACTGTCTTTGAGGACCCTGAGAAGGGCTACCTTGGATGGCTTGAGGCCTATGCTGATAAAGGAAATATCCTCCAATAAAAACTAGAAGGTAGCTTTTTGAGAAACTTCCTTGTGATATGTGAATTCATCTCACAGAGTTACAATTTAGTCTTCATGAGGCAGCTTGCTAAATGTGTTTTCGTGGAATCTGCAAAGGGTTATTTGGGAGCGCATTGAGGCCTATGGTGAAAAAGGAAATATCCTCAGATAAAAACTAGAAAGAAGCTTTCTCAGAAATTGCTTTCTGATGTGTGAATTCATCACACAGAGTTTCACCTTTCCCTTCTTGAAGCAGTTTGCTAACACTCTTTTCGTGGATTCTGCAATGTGATATGTGGGGGCTCATGGAGGGCTATGGTCAAAAAGGAAATATCCTCAGATAAAAACTGGAAAGAAGCGTTCTGAGAAACTGCATTGCAATGTGGGAATACAACTCACAGAGTTCCACATATCTCTTAAGAAATCATTTTGCTAACACAGTTTTCTTGATATCTGGAAAGGGATACTTCTTAGCGCTATGGAGCTTACAGTGACAAAGGAAATATCCTCAGATAGAAATGGGAAAGGAGCTTTTGAGCAATTGCTTTCTGCTATGTGACTTCATCTCACAGAGTTACACCACTATTTCGTGCAGCCGTTTGCTAGCATTGTTTTTGTGGATTCTGAGAACTGATATTTCGGATGGGTTTGAAGAGTAGACGGACCAAGGAAATATCCTCCCAGAAAAACCGAAATGAAGCTTTCTGAGAAACGGCTTTGTGATGTGTGAATTCAGTTCACAGTGTTACACCACACTTTCATGGAGGAGTTTGCAGGCACTAGTTTTGTGGAATCTCAGAAGTGATATCTTGGATATCGTCGAATCCCATGGTGAGTAATGAAATACCCTCAGACAAATCTGCAGAAAAGCCTTCTCAGAAACTTCTTTGTTGTGGGTGAATTCAGCTAACAGAGTGTCATCTTTGCTTTCATTGAGAAGCTTGCTAACAGTGTTTTCACAGAATGTGTCACAAGAATTCACATATCACAAAGAAGTTTCTTAGAAAGCTACTTTGTAGTTTTTATTGGAGGATATTTCGTTTGTCACAGTAAGCCACATTGCACTAAGAAATATCCCATTGCAGATTACAAGAAAACACTGTTAGCAAACGTATCAATGAAGAGGAAAGCGTAACTCTGGGGTTGCATTCTCATGTCACAATGCAATTTCTCAGAATGCTTCTTTCCAGTGTTTATCTGAGGATATTTTCTTTTTCACCATAGCCCTCCATGGGCTTACAAATGTCTGCAAATTCCACAAGAACAGTCTTAGCTAACGGCTTCTTGAGGGGAAAGCTGTGACTCTGTGAGATGACTTCACAGATCACAAAGGAGTTTCTGGGAAAGTTTCTTTCTCATTTTTATCGGAGGATATTTCCTTTGGCCCTATAGTCTTCCAAGGGTTCTGAAATATCAGTCCAGAGATTCCACAGAAATAGGGCTAGTAAACAGCTCCATGAAATACAGCTGTAACTCAGTGAGCTGAAGTCACATATCACACAGCACTTTCTCAAAAAGCTTCTTTCCAGTTTTTATCTGAGAATATTTTCTTTTTCAACATAGCCCTCCATGGGCTTCCCTTTATCACTTTGCAAATTCCACAAGGACAGTCTTAGCGAACGGCTTCTTGAAGACAAACCTGCAACTCTGTGAGTTCAATTCACAGATCACAAAGCAGTTTCTCAGAAAGCTTCTTTCCAGTTTTTATCTGAGGATATTTTCTTTTTCACCAGAGCACTCCATGGGCTTCCAAATATAACTTTGCAAATTCCACAAGAACAGTCTTAGCGAATGATATCTTGAGGAGAAAGCTGTAACTGTGTGACATGAATTCACAGATCACAAAGAAGTTTCTCAGAAACTTTCTCTTTTTTATCAGAGCATATTTTCTTCGGCCCTATAGTCTTCAAAGGTTGCCGAAATATCAGTTCTCAGTTTCCACAGATATAGGGGAAGCAAACAGCTCCACGAAATACAGCTGTAACTCAGTGAGTGGAAGTCACACATCACAAAGCAGTTTCTCAGAAATCTTCTTTCCCTTTTTTATCTGAGGATATTTCCTTTGGCCCTGCAGTCTTCAAAGGGATCCAAAATATCAGCTCTCATATTCCACAGAAATAAGGCTAGGAAAAAGCTCCCCGAAATACAGCTGTAACTCAGTGAGTGGAAGTCAAACATCACAAAGCAGTTTCTCAGAAATCTTCTTTGCACTTTTTTTCTGAGGATATTTTCTTTCACACCATAGCCTTCCATGGGCTTCCAAATATCACTTTGGAAATTCCAAAAGAACAGTCGTAGTGAATGGCTTCTTGAGGGGAAAGCTGTAACTCTGTGAGACGAATTCACAGATCAAAAACTAGTTTCTCAGAAAGCCTTTTTCCAGTTTTTATCTTAGGATATTTTGTTTTTCACCATAGCCCTACATGAGCTTCCAAATATCACTTTGCAAATTCCACAAGAACAGTCATAGGGAACAGTTTCTTGAGGGGAAAGCTGTAATTCTGTGGGATGAATTCACAGATCACAAAGCAGTGTCTCAGAAAGCTTCTTTCTCATTTTTATTGGAAGATATATCCTTTGGCCCTATATTCTTCAAAGGTATCCGAAATATCAGTAGTCAGAATCCACAGAAATAGGGCTACCGAAGGGCTCCACGAAATACACCTGTAACTCAGTGAGTTGAAGTCACACATCACAAAGCAGTTTCTCAGAAAGCTTCTTTCCATTTTTTATCTGAGAATATTTTCTTTTTCACCAGAGCACTCCATGGACTTCCAAATTTCTCTTTGCAAATTTCACAAGAACAGTCTTAGCGAAAGACTTCTTGAGGGGAATGCTGTAACTCTGTGAGATGAATTCACAGATCACAAGAAAGTTTCTCAGAAAGCTTCTTTCTCCTTTTATCGTAGGATATTTCCTTTGGCCCTATAGTCTTCAAAAGGGATCCGAAATATCAGTTCTCAGATTCCACAGAAATATGGGTAGCAAACAGCTTCACAAAATACAGCTGTAACTCAGTGACTTGAAGTCACATAAAACAAAGCAGTATCTCAGAAAGCTTCTTTCCAGTTTTTACCTGAGAATATTTTCTTTTTCACTGTAGCCCTCCGTGGGCTTCCAAATATCTCTAGGCAAATTCCACAAGGACAGTCTTAGTGAATGGCTTCCTGAGGGGATAGCTGTAAATCTGTGAGATGAATTCACAGATCACAAAGCACTTTCTCAGAAAGCTTCTTTCCAGTTTTTATCTGAGGACATTTTCTTTTTCACCATTGCCCTCCATGGGCTTCCAAATATCACTTTGCAAATTCCACAAGAACAGTCTTAGCGAAAGGCTTCTTGAGGGGAACGCTGTTACCCTGTGACACGACTTCACAGATCATAAAACAGTTTCTCAGAAAGCTTCTTTCCAGTTTTTATCTGAGGATATTTTCTTTATCAGTTTAGCCTTCCAGGGGTTCCAAATATCACTTTGCAAGTTCCACAAGAACAGTCTTAGCCAGCAGTTGCTTTAGGGGAAAGTTGTAACTCAGTGAGATGAATTCACAGATCACAAAGAAGTTTCTCATAAAGCTTCTTTATCATGTTTATCGGAGGATGTTTTCTTTCACCCTATAGTCTTCCAAGGGATCCGAAATATCAGTTCTCAGATTCGACAGAAATAAGGCTAGCAAACAGTTCCATGAAATACAGCTGTAACTTAGTGAGTGGAAGTCACACATCACAAAACAGTTTCTCAGAAAGCTTCTTTCCAGTTTTCATCTAAGGATATTTTCATTTTCCCTGTAGCCCTCCATGGGCTTCCAAATATCACTTTGCAAATTCCACAGGAACAGTCTTAGTGAACGGTTTTCCGAGGAAAGCTGTAACTCTGTGAGATGAATTCACAAATCCCAAAGAAATTTTTCAGAAAGCTTCTTTCTCGTTTTTATCAGAGCATATTTCCTTTAGCCCTATAGTCTTCAAAGGGATCCGAAATATCGGTTCTCGGATTCCTCAGAAATAAGACTAGCAAAGAGCTCCACGAAATACAGCTATAACTTCATGAGTGGAAGTCACACATCACAAAGCAGTTTCTCAGAAAGCTTCTTTCCAGTTTTTATCTGAGCATATCTTCTTTTTCATTGTAGCCCTCCATGGGCTTCCAAATATGACTTCGCAAATTCCACAAGAACGGTCTTAGCGAACGGTATCTGGAGGGGAAAGCTGTAACTCTGTGAGATGAATTCACAGATTACAAAGCAGTTTCTCAGAAAGCTTCTTTCCACTTTTTATCTGAGAATATTTGCTTTTTCACCATAGCCCTTCATGGGCTTCCAAATATCACTTTGCGAATCCCACATGAACAGTCTTAGCGAACTGCTTCTTGAGGGGAAAGTGGTGACTTTGTGAGATGAATTCACAGATCAAAAAGAAGTTTCTTGAATCCTATTTTCCAGTTTTTATATGAGGACATTTTCTTTCTTACCAAAGACCTCCATGGGCTTCCAAACATCACTTTGCAAATACCTCAAGAACAGTCTTAGCGAACGGCTTCCTGAGCGGAAAGCTGTAACACTGTGAGATGAATTAACAGATCATAAAGCAGTTTCTCAGAAAGCTTCCTTCCAGTTTTTATCTGAGGATATTTTCTTTTTCACCATAGCCCTCCATGGGCTTCCAAATATCACTTTGCAAATACCAGAAGAACAGTCTTACCGAACAGCTACTTGAGGGGAAAGCTGTATGAGAGAATTCATAGATCACAAAGGAGTTTCTTAGAAACTTTTTTTCCAGTTTTTAACTGAGGATATTTTCTTTTTCACCCTAGTTCTCCTTGGGCTTCCAAATATCAGTTTGCAAGTTCCATAAAAACAGTCTTAGCGAACGGCTTCTTGAGGGGAAAGCTGTAACTCTGTGAGATGAATTCATAGATCACAAAGAAGTTTCTCAGAAAGCTTCTTTATCATTTTTGTCGGAGGATGTTTTCTTTCGCCCTATAGTCTTCATTTTAATCGGAGGATGTTTCTTTCGCCCTATGGTCTTCAAAGGGATCAGAAATATCAGTTTTCAGATTCCACAGAAATAACGCTAGCAAACAATTCCACGAAATACAGCTGTAACTCAGTGAGTGGAAGCCACACATCACAAAGAAGTTTCTCAGAAATCTTCTTTCCCGTTTTTATCTGAGGATATTTTCATTTTCCCCATAGCCGTCCTTGGGCTTCCAAATATAACTTTGCAAATTCAACAAGAACAGCCTTGGTGAAAAGCTTCTTCATGGGAAAGCTGTAACTCCGTGAGATGAATTCACAGTTCACAAAGAAGTTTCTCAGAAAGCTTAATTTTCATTTCTATTGGAGGATATATCGTTTTGCCCTATAGACTTCAAAGGGATCTGATATATCAGTTCTCAGATTCCAGAGAAATAAGGCTAGCGAACAGCTCCATGGAATACAGCTGTAACTCAGTGAGTGGAAGTCACACATCACAAAGCAGTTTCTCAGAAAACTTCTTTCCAGTTTCTATCTCAGGATATTTTCTTTTTCTGCGTAGCCCTCCATGGGCTTCCAAATATCACTTTGCAAATTCAACAAGAACAGTCTTAGCGAACGGGTTCTTGAGTGAAAAGATGTAACTCTGTGAGATGAATTCACAGATCACAAAGTGGTTTGTCAGAAAGCTTCTTTCCAGTTTTTATTTGAGGATATTTTCTTTTTCACCATCGCCCTCCATGGACTTCCAAATATAACTTTGCAAATTCAACAAGAACAGTTTTAGCCAATGGGTTCTTGAGTGAAAAGGTGTAACTCTGTGAGATGAATTCACAGATCACAAAGAAGTTTCTCAGAAGACTTCTTTCTCTTTTTTATCGGAGGATAATTCCTTTAACCCTATAGTCTTCAAAGGGGTCTGAAATATCAGTTCTCAGATTCCACAGAAATATGGCAAGCAAACAGCTCCACGAAATACAGCTGTAACTCAGTGATTTGAAGTCAAATATCACAAAGCAGTTTCTCAGAAAGCTTCTATCAGGTTTTTACCTCAAGATATTTTCTTTTTCACCATAGCCCTCCATGGGTTTCCAAATACCACTTTGCAAATTCCTAAAGAACAGTCTTAGCAAACGGCTTCTAGAGTGGAAAGCTATAACTCTGTGAGACAAATTCACAGACCACAAAGCAGTTTCTCAGAAAGATTCTTTCCAGTTTTTATCTGAGGATATTTCCTTTGGCCCTATAGTCTTCAAAGAGATCCAAAATATCAGTTCTCCGAATCCCCAGAAATAAGGCTAGCAAAGATCTCTATGAAATACAGCTGTAACTCAGTGAGTGGAAGTCACACATCACAAAGCAGTTTCTCAGAAAGCTTCTTTCCAGTTTTTATCTGAGGATATTTTCTTTTTCACCATAGCCCTCAATGGGCTTCCAAATGTCATTTGCAAATTCCACAAGAACAGTCTTAACGAATGGTTTCTTGATGGGAAATCTGTAACTCTGTGAGATGAATTCACAGATCATGAAGTTTCTCTGAAAGCTTCCTTCTCTTTTTTATCGGAGGATGTTTCCTTTGGCTGCACAGTCTTCAAAGCGATCCAAAATATCAGTTCTCAGATTCCACAGAAACAGGGCTAGCAAACAGCTCCACGAAATACAGCTGTAACTCAGTGAGTTGAAGTCACACTTCAAAAAGCACTTTCTCAGAAAGCTTCTTTCCACTTTTTATCTGAGTATATTTTCTTTTTCACCATAGTCCTCCATGGGCTTCGAAATATCACTTTGAAAATTCCATGAGAACAGTCTTAGTGAGCCCCTTCTTGAGGGAAAAGCTGTAATTCTGTGAGGTGAATTAAAAGTTCACAAAGTCGTTTCTCAGAAAGCTTCTTTCCAGTTTTTATCTGAGGATATTTTCTTTTTCACCATAGCCCTCCATGGGCTTCCAAATGTCATTTTGCAAATTTCACAAGAACAATCTTAACGAACGGCTATTTGAGGGGAAACGGTAACTCTGTGAGATGAATTCGCAGATCACAAGAAAGTTTCTCAGAAAGCTTCTTTCTCTTTTTTATCATAGGATATTTCCTTTGGCCCTCTAGTCTTCAAAGGGTTCCGATATATTAGTTCTCAGATTCCACAGAAATAGGGGCAGCAAAGAGCTTCATGTAATACAGCTGTAACTCAGTGACTTGAAGTCACACAACAGAAAGCAGCTTCTCAGAAAGCTGCTTTCCAGTTTTTACCTGAGAATATTTTCTTTTTCACCGTAGCCCTCCATGGGCTTCCAAATATCTCTTTGCAAATTCCACAAGAACAGTCTTAGCGAATGGCTTCCTGTGGGGATAGCTGTAAATCTGTGAGATGAATTCACAGATCACAAAGCAGTTTCTCAGAAAGCTTCCTTGCGATTTTTTTCTGTGCATATTTTCTTTTTCACCATTGCCCTCCATGGGCTTCCAAATATCACTTTGCAAATTTCAAAAGAACAGTCTCAACGAAAGGTTTATTGAGGGGAAAGCTGTAACCCTGTGAGATGCATTCACAGATCACAAAAAGGATTCTCAGAAAGCTTCTTTCCAATTTTGATCTGAGGATATTTTCTTTTCCACTATAGGCCTCCACTGGCTTCCAAATATCCCTTTGCAAATTCCACAAGAACAGTTTTAGCGAATGGCTTCTTGTGGCGAAAACTGCAACTCTGTGAGTTGAATTCACAGATCACAAAGAAGTGTCTCAGAAACTTTCTTTCTCTTTTATATCGGAGGATATTTTCATTGGTGCTACAGTCTTCAAAGGGTTCCGAAGTACCAGTTCTCATATTCCACAGAAACAAAGTTAGCAAACAGCTCCACGAAATACAGCTGAAACTCAGTTAGTTGAAGTCACACATCACAATGTAGTTTCTCAGAAAGCTTCTTTCCAATTTTTATCTGAGGATATTTTCTTTTTCAGCATAGCCCTCCATGGGCTTCCAAATATCACTTTGCAAATTCCTAAAGAACAGTCTTAGCAAACGTCTTCTAGAGGGGAAAGCTGTAACTCTGTGACACGAATTCACAGATCACGAAGCAGTTTCTCAGAAAGATTCTTTCCAGTTTTTATCATAGGATATTTCCTTTGGCCCTGTAGTCTTCAAAGGGTTCTGAAATATGAGTTCTCAGATTCCACAGATATAGGGCTAGCAAACAGCTCCACGATATACAGCTGTAACACAGTGAGCAGAAGTCACATATAACAAAGCAGTTTCTCAAAAAGCTTCTTTTCAGTTTTTACATGAGTATATTTTCTTTTTCACCATAGCCCTACATGGGCTTCCAAATATCACTTTGCAAATTCCACAAGAACAGTCTTGGTGAACGGCTTCTTGAGTGGAAAGCTGTAACTCTGTGAGATGAATTCACAGATCACAAAAAGGTTTCTTAGAAAGCTTCTCTCTCTTTTTAATCGGATGATATTTCCTTTGGCCTAATAGTCTTCAAAGTGACCCGAAATATCAGCTCTCGGATTCCACAGCAATAAGGCTAGCATACAGCTCCACGAAATAGAGCTGTAACTCAGTGATTGGAAGTCACACATCACAAAGCAGTTTCCCAGAAAGCTTCTTTTTGCTTTTTACCTGATCATATTTCCCTTATCACTGTAGGCTTCAATGCACACCCAAACATCCTATTGCAGATTCCACGAAAAAGGTGTTAGGAAACTTCAACACGAAAAGAAATTTGTAACTCTGTGAGATGAATTCACACCCGACAAGAGGTTTCTCAGAAAGCTTCTTTCTTGTTTTTAACTGAGGATATTTCCTTTGTCACTATATGCTTCAAAGCACTCCCAAATATTCCATAGCAGATCCCAAGAAAACAGTGTTAACAAACTGCTCTATGACAGGAACAATGTAACTTTGTGAGGTGAATTCACACATCAATAAGCAGTTTCTAAGAAAACTTCTTTCTAGTTTTTATGGGAGGATATTTACTTTATCACCATAGTTTTCAATGCCATCCAAAATATGCCTTCTCAGATTCCCTTAAATGAATACTACCAAACTGCTACATGAAGAGGATCGTGTGGAACAGTTAGATGAATTCACACATCACAAAGCTGTTTCTCAGAAAGCTTCTTTCTAGTTTTTATCAGAGAATATTTCCTTTGTCACCATAGACCTCAAAGTAATCCCGAATATCCCATTGCAGAAGATTTCTGGGAAACTGCTTTGTGATGTGTGAATTAATCTCCCACAGTTACACCTTTCTTTTCATTGAGCACTTTACTAACACTATTTTTGTGGTATCCACGAAGGTATATATGTGAGCACATTGAGGCCTATTCAGGTGAAAAAGGAACTTTTCTCAGATAAAAACTGGAAAGAAGCTGTCTGAGAAACTTCTTTGTGATGTGTGAATTCATGTCACAGAGTTCCACTGTTCTTTTCTTTGAGCAGTTTCCTAACACTGTTTTCTTGGGATCTTTCATGGGGTATTTGGGAGTGAATTGAAGCTCACGGTGATAAAGGAACTATCGTCATATAAAAACTAGAAAGAAGCTTTCTGAGAAACTGGTTTGTGATGTATGAATTTGTCACACAGAGTTACACGTTTCTTTTCTTGGAGTCGTTTGCTACCATCGTTCTCATGGAATCTGCAACAGTATCCATGGGATCGCCTTGAGGCCTATGATGACAAGGGAAATATCCTCAGATAAAAACCAAAAGGAGGCTTTGTGAGAAATTGCTTTGTGATATGTGAATTCATCTCACAGAGTTAAACTGTTCTTTTCACTGAGTAGTTTGCTAACACTGTTTTCTTGGAATCTGCCATGGGATATTTGGGAGTGCATTGAAGCCTATGGTGATAAAGTAAATATCCTCAGATAAAAACAAGAAAGAAGCCCTCTGAGAAACTTCTTTGTAATGTGTGAATTCATCTCACAGAAATGCACCTGTATTTTCATGGAGCAGTTTGCTAACACTGTTTTCGTGGAATCTACAAGAAGAAATTTGGGAGCATATTATGCCTATGGTGGAAAAGGAAATATCCTTCGATGAAAACTAGAAAGAAGCTTTCTGAGAAACTGCTCTGTGATGTGTGAATGCATCTCAAAATGTTACACTATTATTTTCATGGAGCAGTTTGCTAAGACTGTTTTCCTGGAAATGGCAGAAGGATATTGGGAGCACGTTGAAGCCTATTATAACAAAGGAAATATCCTCAGATAGCAACTAGAAAGAAGCTTTCTGAGAAACTACTTTGTGATGTGTGAATTCATCTCACAGAGTTACAAGATTCTCTTCATGGAGCAGTTTGGTTGCACTGCTTTTGGGGAATCTGAGAAGGGATATTTTGGATTGCAATGAAGCCTATGGTGACAAAGGAAATATCCTCTGATAAAAACTAGAAGGATCCCTCTGAGAAACTTCTTTGTGATGTGTGATTTCATCTCACAGAGTTACACCTTTCTATTCATTGAGCAGTTTTCTAACATTGTTTTCATGGAATCTGCAAAGGGATATGTGAGAGTGCACTGAGGCCTATGATGACAAAGGAAATATCCTCAGATAAAAACGAGAAAGAAGATTTCTGAGAAACTGCTTTGTGGTGTGTGAATTCATCTCACATATTTACACCGTCCTTTTCATTGAGAAGTTTTTTAGCACGTTTTTCTTTGATTCTGCAATGGGAAATTCAGGATTGCTTTGAGGTCTATGGTGTAAAAGAAAATATTCTCTGATAAAAACTAGAATGAAGCTTTCTGAGAAATAGCTTTGTGATGTGTGAATTCATCTCACTGAGTTTCAAGATTCTTGTCAGGGAGCAGTTTGGTAGCACTCTTTTTCAGGAATCTGAGAAGGGATATTTTGGATCACATTGAAGACTATGGTGACAAAGGAAATATCCTCCCACAATAACTAGAAAGAAGCATTCTGAGAAACTGTTTTGTGCTGTGTGAATTCATCTCACAAGTTACCTTGTTCTTTTCACTGAGCAGTTTGCTAACACTGTTTTCTTGGGATCTGTTATGGAGTATGTGGGAGCACATTGAAGCGTATGGTGACAAAGGAAATATCCTGAGTTAAAAACAAGAAATAAGCTTTCTGAGAAACCGGTTTGTACTGTGTTAATTCATCCCACAGAGTTACACATTTCTTTTCATGTTGAAGTTTCCTAACACCATTTTCGCGGAATCTGCAATAGGATGTTTGGGTGTGCATTGATGTCTACGGTGACGAGGGAAATTTGATCAGGTAAAAACCAAAAACAAGCTCTCTGGAAAACTGCTTTGTGATGTGAGAATTCATCACCCACAGTTACACCTTTCTTTTCATTGAGCAGTTTGCTAACACTACTTTTGTGGAATCTGCGAATTTATATTCGTGAGCACATTAAGGCCTATTCAGGTGAAAAAGGAACTATCTTCAGATAAAAACTAGAAAGAAACTGTCTTAGAAACCGCTTTATGATGTGTGAATTCGTGTCAGAGAGTTACACTGATCTTTTCATTCAGCAGTTTCCCAACACTGTTTTCTTGGGATCTGCGATGGGATATTTTGGAGCACATTGAAGCTCACAGTGACAAAGGAAATATCCTCACATAAAAACTAGAAAGAAGGTTTCTGAGAAATTGGCTTGTGATGTGTAAATTCATCTCACAGAGTCACACATTTCTTTTCATGGAGTGGCTTGCTGACAACCTTCTCGTGGTATCTGCAACAGGATCTATGGGAGCACCTTGAAACCTATGATGACTAGGGAATTAACCTCAAATAAAAATCAAAAAGAGGCTTTCTGAGGAATTGCTTTGTGACTTGTGAATTCATCTCACAGAGTTATGCTGTTCTTTGCATTGAGCAGTTTGCTCACACTGTTTTCTTGGAATCTGCAATGGGATATTTGATAGCGCATTGAAGCATATGGTGACAAAGGAAGTATACTCAGATAAAAACTAGAAAGAAGCCTTCTGAGAAACTTCTTTGAAATGTGTGAATTCATCTCACAGAGATACACGTGTCTTTACATGGAGCAGTTTGCTAAGACTGTTTTCGTGGAATCTGCAAGAGGAAATTTGGGAGCGTATTAAGCCTATTGTGAAAACAGAAATATCCTACGATGATAACTAGAAAGAAGCTTTCAGAGAAACTGCTTTCTGCTGTGTGAATGCATCTCAAATAGTTACACCATTATTTTAATGGAGCAGTTTGCTAACACTGTTTTCCTGGAATCAGCAGTAGGATATTGGAAACACATTGAAGCCTATGGTGACAAAGGTAGTATCCTCAGATAATAGCTAGAAAGAAGCTTTCTGAGAAACTACTTTGTGGTGTGTGAATTCATCTCACAGAGTTACAAGATTGCCTTCATGGAGCAGTTTGGTAGCACTGCTTTTGGGGAATCTGAGAAGGGATATTTTGGATCGCAATGAAGCCTAATGGTGACAAAGGAAATATCCTCTGATAAAAATTGGAAGGAATTTTTCTGAGAATGTTTTTTGTGATGTGTGAAACTATCTCACAGAGTTACACGTTCCTATTCATGGAGCAGTTTGCTAACGTGGTTTTCGTGGAATCTGCAAAGGGATATTTGAGAGTGCATTGAGGCCTACGATGACAAAGGAAATATCCTCAGATAAAAACGAGAAAGAAGCTTTCTGAGAAACTGCTCTGTGATTTGTGAATTCATCTCACACAGTTACACCATTCTTTTCACTGAGCAGTTTGTTAACACGTTTTTCTTGGAATCTGCAAAGGGATATTTGGGAATGCTTTGAGGCCTATTTGAAAAATGAAACATTCTCAGATAAACCTCCAAAGTAGCTTCCTGAGAAACATCTTTCTGATGTGTGAATTTATCTCATAGATGTACACCTTTCTTTTCATTGAGCAGCTTGCTAACACTATTTTCTTGGAATCTGCAATGGTATGTTCGTGAGCCCATTGAGCCCTATGGTGTCAAAGGAAATATCCTCAGTTAAAAACAAGAAAGAAGCTTTCTGAGAAACGTGTTTGTGCTTTGTAAATTCATCTCACAGTTACACATTTCTTTTCATATAGCAGTTTTCTAACACCATTTTCATCGATTCAGCAATAGGATATTTGGGAGCGCTTTGAAGCCTATAGTGACAAAGGACATATCCTCAGATAACAACTAGACAGAAGCTTTCTTAGAAGCTGCACTGTGATGTGTATATTCATCTCACAAAGGTACATTTTTCTTTTCCCTGAGCAGTTTGCTAACACTGTTTTCTTGGGATCTGCAATGGAACATTTGGGAGCACTTTGAAGTGTATTTTGACAAAGGAAATATCCTCAGTTCAAAACAAGAAACTTTTGGGGAAACTTCTTTGTCATGTGTGTATTCATCTCACAGAGTAACACATTTCTTTTCAGGTTGAAGTTTCCTAATACCTTTTTCATGGAATCTGGAGTAGGATATTTGGGAGTGCATTGAAGCCTATGGTCACAAGGGAAATATGATCAGCTCAAAACCAAAAAGAAGCTTTCTGGGAAACTGCTTTGTGATGTGTGTATTCATTTCCCACAGTTACACCTTTCTGTTCATTGAGCAGTTTGCTAACACTGTTTGTGTGGATTCTGCAAAGGTATTTTTGTGAGTGCATTGAGGCCTATTCAGGTAAAAAACGAACCATCCTCAGATAAAAATTAGAAAGAAGAGGTCTGAGAAACTGCTCTGTGATGTGTGATTTCATCTCGCAGAGTTACACTGTTCTTTTCATTGAGCAGTTTCCTAACACTGTTTTCTTGGGATCTGCAATGGGATATTTGGGATCTCTTTGAGGCCTATGGTGAAAAAGGAAATAATCTCTGATAAAAACTAGAAAGAAGCTTTCTGAGAAACAGCTTTGTGATGTGTGAATGCATCTTACTGAGTTACACGATTCTTTTCATGGAGCAGTTTGGTAGCACTCTTTTTCGGGAATCTGAGA
>NW_022161011.1:0-251 GCF_008728515.1 Papio anubis | reverse complement strand
CTCCTTCCTTCCTTCCTTCCTTCCCTCCTTCCTTCCTTCCCTCCTTCCCTCCTTCCTTCCTTCCCTCCTTCCTTCCCTCCTTCCCTCCTTCCTTCCTTCCCTCCTTCCTTCCTTCTTCCTCTTCCTCTCTCCCTCCCTCTCTCCCTCCCCCCTCCCTCCCTCCTTCCCTCCTTCTTTCCTTCCTTTCTTTTTGCAGCAGCCTCCACCCCCACCCATCCCTGAGAACAAACCTCTAAGTCATTCCTGCCTCC
>NW_022161010.1:0-251 GCF_008728515.1 Papio anubis | reverse complement strand
GTACAATTGTTTGTACAGTTAACTACCCCTGTATTATTATCCCATTTAAAAATTCCTGTCAACGACAAGTAAGGCTTTCTTACACATGCAATAACATATCTAGAACTATTTTGATGCAAAGATATATGGAAAGGGTTAGCAATATTAGTAAGATTTAAGGAAATGTTTCCCATGAAAGTGAACATTGGTTTACCAGCAGCTAGCAACTTCCAAATATGACCTTGTATTTGTGAGGTATTAGCCAAATGTGG
>NW_022161009.1:0-251 GCF_008728515.1 Papio anubis | reverse complement strand
CACAAGGTCAGGAGATCGAGACCATCCTGGCTAACACAGTGAAACCCTGTCTCTACTAAAAATACAAAAAATTAACTGGGCGTAGTGGCGGGCGCCTGTAGTCCCAGCTACTTGGGAGGCTGAGGTGGGAGAATGACATGAACCCGGGAGGCGGAGCTTGCAGTGAGTGGAGATCGCGCCACTGCAGTCCAGCCTGGGCGACAGAGCAAGACTCTGTCTCAAAAAAAAAACAAAAAACAAAAAACAAAAAA
>NW_022161008.1:0-251 GCF_008728515.1 Papio anubis | reverse complement strand
CATGCCATTCTCCTGCCTCAGCCTCCCGAGTAGCTGGGACTACAGGCACTCGCCACCTCGCCCGGCTAGTTTTTTGTATTTTTTTAGTAGAGACGGGGTTTCACCGTGTTAGCCAGGATGGTCTCGATCTCCTGACCTCGTGATCCACCCATCTCGGCCTCCCAAAGTGCTGGGATTACAGGCTTGAGCCACCGCGCCTGGCCCTACCTGGCCCTGAATACATTTTTTGTGTGTGTGATTAGTGATGTATT
>NW_022161007.1:0-251 GCF_008728515.1 Papio anubis | reverse complement strand
AGTGCATGTGTGCTGTGGTGTGTGTGTTGTATGAGTGGTGTGTGTGAGCAGTGAGGTATGTGTGGTGTGTGAGCGGTTGTGTGCACTGTGGTGTGTGTGTCACGGTGTGAGAGGTGTGTGTGTGCTGTGGAAAGTGGTGTGTGTGAGTGGTGTGTGTGGTGTGTGTGAGTGGTGTGTGTGTGGTGTGAGTGGTGTGTGTGGTGTGTGTGTTGCGTGTGTGTGCTGTGTGTGTGGTGTGTGTGTGAAGAGTG
>NW_022161006.1:0-252 GCF_008728515.1 Papio anubis | reverse complement strand
CCTGCACCCACCTCCTCTATACCTGTGCCCACCTCCTCTACACCTGCACCCACCTCCCCAATACCTGAGCCCACCTCTCCCCATACCTGTGCCCACTCCACCTGTGCCCACCTTTCCCCATACCTGTACCCACCTCCTCTACACCTGTGCCCACCTGTCCCTGATACCTGCACCCACCTCCTCCCCAACACCTGTGCCCACCTCTCCCCATACCTGTGCCCACCTTTCCCCATACCTGTACCCACCTCCTCT
>NW_022161005.1:0-252 GCF_008728515.1 Papio anubis | reverse complement strand
CGCATGTTCTCACTCATAGGTGGGAACTGAACAATGGGATCACTTGGGCTCGGGAAGGGGAACATCACACACCGGAGCCTATCATGGGGAGGGGGGAGGGGGGAGGGATTGCATTGAGAGTTAAACCTGATGTAAATGACGAATTGATGGGTGCTGACGAGTTGATGGGTGCAGCACACCAACATGGCACAAGTATACATATGTTACAAGCCTGCACGTTATGCACATGTACCCTAGAACTTAAAGTATAAT
>NW_022161004.1:0-252 GCF_008728515.1 Papio anubis | reverse complement strand
CTTGAGGTCAGGAGCTCGAGACCAGCCTGGCCAACATGGTGAAACCCTGTCTCTACCAAAAAAAAATACAAAAATTAGCTGGATGTGGTGGCATGCACCTTTAATCCCAGCTACTCAGGAGGCTGAGGTGGGAGAATCGTTTGAACTCTGGAGATGGAGGTTGTAGTGAGCAAGACTCTTGTCTCAAAAAAAAAAAAAAAAAAAAAACTTTGGGGTTGTGTATAGGTAAGTAAAACAAGATTGGCAAACATT
>NW_022161003.1:0-252 GCF_008728515.1 Papio anubis | reverse complement strand
AAAAAAAAAAAAAAAAAAAAAAAAAAAAGAAAAAATTAGCTGGGCGTGGTGGCGGGCACCTGTAGTCGCAGCTACTCAGGAGGCTGAGGTAGGAGAACGGCGTGAACCCGGGAGGCGGAGCTTGCAGTGAGTGGAGATCGTGCCACTGCACTCCAGCCTGGACAACTGAATGAGACTCCATCTCAAAAAAGAAAAAAAAAAAGAATGGGCCGGGCGCGGTGGCTCAAGCCTGTAATCCCAGCACTTTGGGAG
>NW_022161002.1:0-23278 GCF_008728515.1 Papio anubis | reverse complement strand
GGCGGAGCTTGCAGTGAGCTGAGATCCGGCCACTGCACTCCAGCCTGGGTTCACGCCATTCTCCTGCCTCAGCCTCCCGAGTAGCTGGGACTACAGGCGCCCGCCACCTCGCCTGGCTAGTTTTTTTTTGTATTTTTTAGTAGAGACGGGGTTTCACCGTGTTAGCCAGGATGGTCTCGATCTCCTGACCTTGTGATCCGCCCGTCTCGGCCTCCCAAAGTGCTAGGGGCCCTGGCCTTTCAAGACCACAAAAATCAATGCTTATTTACTTATTTATTTGTTTATTTTATTTTATTTTTTTGAGATGGAATCTCACTCTGTGGTCCAGGCTGGAGTGCAGTGGCGCGATCTCGGCTCACTACGAGCTCTGCCTCCTGGGTTCACGCCATTCTCCTCCTGCCTCAGCTTCCCGAGTAGCTGGGACTACAGGCGCCCGCCAGCACGCCTGGCTGATTTTTTGTACTTTTAGTAGAGACGGGGTTTCGCCATGTTAGCCAGGATGGTCTCGATCTCCCGACCTCGTGATCCGCCCGCCTTGGCCTCTCAAAGTGCTGGGATTACAGGCGTGAGCCACCACGCCTGGCCATCAGTGTTTATTTTTAAGTAGCGAAAGAGAGCTCAGCGATGTCAGAGAGCTTGAACGTTACAGCAACATCTGAAGAAGGCGTTCTTTCCCAAACCTCAGATTCTAGGAGATGAGCACTGTCCGCTTTTCAGGGAAAATTGTCCAAGACTCCCCCGAAGACAGGAGGGGGTGCGCTTAGAAACAGCCAAAGCCTCCTTCCATGTCGGGATGGACGGGTCTTCCTGGGCTGGCCTGGCCTAAATCCACTGCCGCCCACCAAACACAAAGGCGCCTTCTCGTGCCCCAGAGGCCACCAGCGCCCGTCCCCACTGCCTCCCTGCAGCCAGCGTCAGGTGGGGCCTGGCCTCTGGAAGGGAGGTGTCACCTGCTCTGGGGCATCTAGGAGGGAGGGGCTGTGGGAGTTTTGCTGGACACCCTCCAGGTAGGGGCTATGGGGACATTGTGGCGGAGTGTGTTGGAAAGTTTTGGGTGAGCTGGGCGTGTATTTGCCTTGGTGCCCCCCTAGGTCCCTGGGTGAGCCATGTGCCCAGTTTTCAGGGGAGACCGTGGGGGTCAGAGAGCTGGCCAGGCGGGTGGTCTGTGTCTGTCCCCTGCTGTTGAAATGAGGGGAGGCAAGAGGAGACACCGTGTGCCTGGGGAGGCAACATTTTCTGCCATTTGGCTGATTTATAAAAATCAAAGATGGGGGCCTTCTGGGACCACGTGATGTCTTCCAGTTCAGACCCTGCCAGATCCTGAGGCTGGCCGCTTGTGTGCCCTTGGTCCTCCAGGGCTCCCTGAGAGGGCAGCGCCAGCTGTGTTGTGTATGATGGGACGGGGGTCCCAGTTGGGGGGGTGCAGCCTCCCAGTGGGCCAGGACGGGGGATGCTTGGGTGTCCCCAGGATTCGCAGGCTGGGCGGGAGGAAGCAGAGTCCACCTCCCCACCCTCCTCTTCTCTGCTGTTTCTGACTCAACATCGTGAAACGTGACATTAAGCTGAGACTTGGTGAGACTGGGGCCACCCTCATTTCCACATAAGGCCGCGTTTCTGTTTACTGGGGGCTAGGACTTGGCATGTCATTTTGGGGGATAGCCCAACCCTTCTGTGTGAAAGGGGTTGTGGTGGTCACTGCAGGACAGCAAGGACACGCTGGCTCCTCCGTGGGCGGTGGGTGCAGGGTTGGACGAGGGCCCAGGGAGCAGACGCTAGTACACCGATAGTGTGTGTGTCGTCTGCGGCCTCTGGGCACTGAGACTGCCTGGGTGACAGAGGGTGCAACGCTTCCGTGTGTTCAACCTTCTTTTTTGTTTGTTTCTTGAGACAGAGTCTTCCTTTCACCAAGGCAGAGTGCAGTGGTGCCATCTCGGCTTACTGCAGCCTCCAGGAGGTTCAAGCGATTCTCCTGCCTCAGCCTCCCGAGTAGCTGGGATTACAGGCGCCCGCCACCACGCCCAGCTAAATTTTGTATTTTTAGTAGAGACAGGGTTTCACCATGTTGGCCAGGATGGTCTCAAACTCCTGACCTCAAGTGATCCGCCCACCTCGGCCTCCCAAAGTGTACATATCCTTTTAATAACAATATATTTGACGATGATTTAAAAAAGCCAATCCTTGAAAACCCTTAATAAAAGCTGAAGTGAATACAGGCCTGGCTCTTAGGCGCACGGGCCTAGCAGGCATCGCTCGGTGCCCAGGGCCAGGAGCCAAGTCGTGAGGGACTGGATGGAGGCCAGGGGATGGCAAAGACCTGGGCAGCTCCCCAGGACCAAGCTCTCGCCTGGGGCTCCCCGGGGAATGAGGCCGAACCCCGCTGTGCCCTCCACTCTGCAGCCCTCGTGGGGATCATCGCAGAGGCAGGAGCCAGCGACCAAGGTGACTGCCTTCGGGTGGAGGGAAACCAGGGTGGGACATCACCCGTTGGCTCCCAGGCTGTGAGGGGAAAAAGCACTCCAGTCTGGGTGACAGAGTGAGACTCCATCTGGAAAAAAAAAAAAAAAGAAAAGGAAATGTAGAAACGCAGCCCACCCAGGTTTTCCATGGCTGTTTGTGGTTACGCTTCTGGAAGGACCCAGTGTCCTCCCAGACCTAGCAGGGTTCCGATGGGAGCCACCCAGGGTCCCCAGGATCCCATGCAGCCCCGGGACCTGCCGTGGGAGCTTTCTTTCCTGGTGGGGTGCCTGACTCTGCCTGAGTGCTTCCCCCCGCTGTCTGTGGCACCACCTGGGGCCAGGGGACCCCTGCCCCCCTGGCAAGACCGGGTCAGCTCTGCCTCCGGGCCAGGGTGCAGGAACCAGAACTGAGGCTGCTGAGGCGGAGTAGGGTTGCCGTGCGGGCCTGTGCGCCGTGGGGGCCTGTGCGCCGTGGGGGCCTGTGCATCGGTGTTCTCACTTCCCTCAGAGTCTCGAAGGCCGTCTTTGTGATGGATTTGATGCAAATGTGTCCCCTTTGCTTTTGTTGATGGTGTCTGAGGCCCTAGAGTCCATGGCAGCCGCGCCTCCCTTTGCATAATCTGAATTTTGGGAAAATTGCCCCTATGTGGAGAAGTTGCAGGGACGGTGCCCTCTGCCAAGGCTGCCAGTGGGATGTGCAGCTCTGGGTGAGGGCCAGCTTTTCCCTGGAGTCAGCTCCGCCCGTGGCCCTCACCTGTGGTCTTTGCCATCACCAGGGCAAGGCTGACCTCCTGTGGGATAGGGGTCCCTGCGCAGCCTCGCCGCCGCCCCGCCACTCCCCAACAGGGTCCAGTCCCAGCTGCCATTGCGCAGCCTCGCCCCCTCCCCCAGTCAGGGTCTGTCCAGGCCACCGTGCTGTGGTTGCTCATGGCCCTCCTGTGCTCTTTACCTGGGTCCTTGCCTTTGCTGACGGTGGCCTGTGACGGCTCAGCCGCGTTCTCCGAGGCCGGCTCTCCTCATGGGCATCTCTGGTGCAATTGGTGTGGTGAGGTTGGCTTCTGCCGTGGACGAGGCCTTTTCGTGGTGATGACAGTCGCCCTTGGTCTGGTCTCCACAGTGCTGTGAGGACTGGCCCCACCTGGCCCCGGCATTCACTCCTCAGCCTCCTCCCGTGGCGTGGGCAGCTTCTCTTCTCTCCCTGATTTGTGGAGTGTTTCTCTTTTGCACCCAATGCGTTAAATCCATTGCCGGCCTAGGTCAGCCTGAGGTTGGTTTGTCCCGGCGTGGCAGCTCCTGGGCTCTTCTGTTTTGGAGGGCACCCTTCCGTCTGCCCTGTGTCACCAGGCTGGGCCTGGCCCCGCTCTGCTCTGGCCCTGAGACTGGAAGTATGTGCTGCCCTGGTGTTCGGGGGCTCGTGGGTCCTGGGGCGCTGCAACTCTGCATTCTCTTTCCTTGGGGTGCAGATGAATCGGGGTGGCGGGGGACCGAGCCCATGGTGGCCAGCCCCTGCGGCCCCAGGTCAGAGGGCAGGGCCGGCCTGGATGGCGCTGCCCAGAAGGGGCCACGGCCGGGTCCACATGAGTCTAGGTGTCTTTGAGGGCACTGGGACGGGGGTGGCCTGCACCTGCCCAGCCCAGCGAGGTCCCTGGCCTCCCCTCAGCTTTTCCCTGGGCTCTGGGCTAAGGGCTGTGTGGTGATGTCAGTCCAGGGACTGTGACATCACTGAGTGGAGACAGTCAGAGAAGGGGGCTGCCAGGGCCCTCCCCAGGGAACTGGCCCTGGGCCCAGACCAGATGGAGGACCCCGAGAAGAACAAAGCAGGTAGAGGCCTGAGGCCAGGGCTGGGGAAGGGGGTGGGAGCTGACAGGGAGGGTCGGCTCTGGCCCAGACCTGGCCATGAGAGCAGCCCCTGTGGGGATGGCTGCAGTCCCGTTTGGTGCCCGGGAGCCATCCTTGGTGTGTGACCCTGAGCCGGCGCTCTCCCCTTGGGATGGAATTGTGGCCGTGTGGGTTGGGTGGAGGCTGAGTGAGAATCAGCGTCCCCTTCTCCCTCCCCGAGATCATTGCTCTTCGCTGTGGCCCTCAGGCGTGGCAGGACAGGCCCCCAACCTGCAGGCCTGCATGGGCACCGTGGGTGCCCGGCCTTCACATCCCTGCTTCCTTCCAGGCCCCGGCTTTGTCTGGCTTCCCTCGGGCACCCCCTGGGGTTCGGAGCACCCCAGGAGAGGCCAGGCTCTTCTTCCTTGGTGACGGACGGGTGCTGGGCCCCGACTGAGTGGTGACTGCCTCCAGGGAGTGGTCTGCACCCTCAGAAGTGGCTGAGTCTTGGGGTGGCGGCTCTTGTTTGTAGGGGCATGGGGAGCTGGGTACCCGCCCTGTGCCCATGGACCGTGGCCCAGGGTGGCAGCCCTGCCTGTCCTCTGACTGCACTCCTGCTGCTGTGAAGGCCTCAGGCCCAGGCAGTGACCGTCGGGGCCAGTCCTGAGGCGGGGGACATGGGCTGGGGGCCACTGTGGGCAGCAGGTGTGCAGGCAGCGCTCCCGTTTTGCACTGGGCTGCCCTCCACCTCCACCCGCTGCAGGTCAGTGCCCCCCACTGAGGCTGAGGCAAGACTTCGCAGGGTGGGCATGTATCCGGGCGAGGCTCTGCGGGGCGGGGCGGTGCCCAGGGCAGGGGCTTCTCCGTCCGTGTCAGGCTTAGGGCGTGTGTGGCTGGGCTCTCCCTCTGCTGTCTGCCCATGACCCCCTCACAGGGGCTGTCGTGAGGTGCTTGGAGGTGTGATCCAGCCCTGAGTGTGCAGGGAGTGTGAAGTGGACACCCGTGCCACTCCTGTCACCAGAGGAGGCTGCTGCCCGCCCCGGGCTCCATCTGCAAAGTCGGGTGTGCATCTGTGTGGCTTCTTGGCCCTAGTGCTCAGCTCTGCAGGGCACAGTGGGGTTTGCTCCTGGCCCTGAGGCTGGGCACAGGGAGGCCGGTGCTCGTCCAGGGACCCAGAGAGAAAGCAGCAGCCCCAACCTGCCTGGGCCTCAACACCCAGGACCACTGTATCAGAACAGACGCCAGCGGGGCAGCCTGCTTGGTGGCCGGGTGGAGCGGGGTCGGCACACAGCCTGGGCCGGCCTTCACCCCAGCTCCCAGCGGTGTTGCGTCCCTGAGTGCAGAGCCTGCCCCTTTCTCATCCTCCTGACTCCGGGTCATGGGGCAGGGGTGCCGGGAGCCCCTGTGGGAGCCAGGACCTGAGAGGTGACGGTCACCACCCAGACGAGGGGCCGGGGGTCACACAGGGAGGCTTCCAGGGGATGCCAGGAGCAGTGGGTAGACCCAGCAGGGCCGTGCCCATGTCGGAGGTTCTCGGGGTTGGGGCTTGTCATCTGCAGCTGGGATGGGAATTGGTGAAAAGCCGGAACACACAGAGCTGAGTCAAGATCAGACAGCGAGGTGGCAGTGCCTGTAATCCCAGCTACTCGGGAGGCTGAGGCAGGAGAATCGCTTGAACTCGGGAGACGGAGGTTGCAGTGAGCTGAGATTGTGCCACTGCGCTCCAGCCTGGGCGATGGAGCTAGATCCTGTCTCAAAAAACAGAAGACCATGGGTCCCAGCCCTCGAGGCCGCTCTGTACCCAGACCCGGCAGCTGTGGCTGCGGCACAGGTGCTCACCCTGCGGCCTCGGCTGTTTCAGTGGTTGGTGTTGACCCTCCACAGAGGGGCTGAGTGGGGCGTGTTCAGTCCCATCTGGGTGGCCTGAGTGTTGGGGATGGGAGACTGTTTTTTTGTTTTTGAGACGGAGTCTCGCTCTGTCGCCCAGGCTGGAGTGCAGTGGCGCGATCTCGGCTCACTGCAAGCTCCGCCTCCCAGGTTCACGCCATTCTCCTGCCTCACCCTTCTGAGTAGCTGGGACTACAGGTGCCCGCCGCCATGCCTGCCTAATTTTTTTTTATTTTTAGTAGAGATGGGGTTTCACTGTGTTAGCCAGGATGGTCTCGATCTCCTGACCTCGTGATCCCAAAGTGCTGGGATTACAGGCTTGAGCCACCGCGCCCGGCCCACTCATGGTTTCTTAGCAGAAGAAACTGACCATGCTAGCGGCTCACCTGGAAGAGAGAAGGAGGGAGAAGGTGGGGGATTCTGCAGAGGGAAGGCTGGTGGTGGTGCCTGCCTTTGACGGCCGTGTCCTGATGCTGTGTGGCTTAAACGGTGCCACCCGGAGATTGGTGGGCGGGATTGGGCCTCTGGGTGCCCCCAGCTGTGGGAGCGGGTGTGGCAGGGATGGCTAGAAAGAAAAGCAACCTTTATGCAGGCCCCACCTCCCTCCTGGCAGCCCCACAGGCTCGAGGCCACTGTGTCAGGAGGGCTAGCCTAGATGGAGAGCAGGCGAGTGGTCCCGCGCCCAGGAGGGGGCCTTGCCCAGCCTGGAGGCCACAAGGATGAGAAGCAGTGTGTGCCCGGGAGGTCACGTGGGCACCACAGACGGAAGTGGAGCTGGGGGAGAGATGTCTCGGGATGCACCAGGCGCTCGTGCAAACCAAGCGGTGAGCAGAGAGCAGCCTGGAAGAGAAGGGGGGCTGCCCCGAGCAGCTCGGGTGGCCGGGCGTGTGGGAGACCTTGGGTTTGCTGTTAGGAGGGACAATGAACGCAGGCGCCTCCATCTCCACTTCGTGTCCGTCCTCACTGAGGGAGCCGAGCAGATGCCTTTGCCCCTGCAGGTCCCCCATGTCCCCTCACCTGGGGCGCGCTCCACTCGCCAGGCCCCTTTCACAGCTCACCACACAGGCAGAGACTGGAGGGTGCTCAGGACCCCGAGTGACTGCGGACGTGGGCACAGAGGGGCCTCTGAGGGTGCCTGGTCGCATCTGAGCAGCTACCGGATCTCCCATGGAGACACCCCGGGGTGGGTGCCCAGTGGGTGCTGTGTGTGTGGCACGGCCACTGGTGAGGGCCCCCTGGGGCTCTGGGGCACACAGCAGAGTCAGCCTCTTGTCACTACGTGCTTCCCCTGTGTGCAGGGAGAGGTTGGAGGCACGCGCCTGTCTTGTCTGGAAGCCAGGTGTTGGGACGCGTCCTGACGACGGCTCTGCCCACTTCCTGACGGGGCACCTGAGGGTCGTCGGTGGCTGAGCAAGGGGCTCCTCCCGAGTGGGTCCGGGGGCCGCGGAAGCACAGCGCAGCCTGCCCTGCCTGCAATTGAGGGGCGATTGGGACTCCCACCGCCTCTACCAAAGCCTGTGCCCCCGATGTCTGTCGAGAGCACGGCTTCCTCCTTGGCGGTTCCGAGGCCGCTGGGCCTCACTTGGTCCTTTCTGGGCCCCGAGTGTGTATGTTGGGGGAACAGGAGCCTGGCAGGGCCGTGCTGAGGGCTCAGCAGTGGGGGCTGCGGGGTTGGTGCTCCAGGGCGGGAGAGCTGCCCGGCTCCTGCCAGGGGTCGAGAGGGCCTCAGCTCTCGCAGGCACTATCTCCCATCCCGGGGCTGCAGCGGCTGGTGTTGAGTGTGGGTATGAGCTGTGGCTCTGGGTCCTGAGCGTCCCCCCCGACGTGGCTTCCTGGTTTGCATCTCTGTCCTCTCCCAGTGAGAGTTGATTTTTGTGTTAATAACTGAGGTGTGACGCTCGGGCGGTACCCGCTAGCTGTGTAACTCACACAGCTCGGTGCCTTTAGCTCTTCACGAGGCCGTGGCTGCATCCGTGCCATCTAATAGAGGAAACTTTCATCCTCACGGCGAGAAGGGATGGATTTGTTTTCCTCGTGAAGTCGGTGGCGTTTGCTTTTCAGGGTCCGCTTGGTGGCCTCCAGCCTCTCGTCCTCAGCGAGGGTTTTGGCGGCTCCCTCTCCGAGGTCTGAGTGTCCCCACTCGCTTGTTTGGAAAGGGGCCAGAGCTCTGGGGCTTGCAGCGAGAGTGGGCGCGATGTCTTTTCCTGACGCGGCATCGGGGTGTCTCAGCTGCCTGGACACCTGCCTGCGGGGGTAGCACAGACCCTAAAGGCAGCGGCTCGGCCCCCAGCACCCGCCCCCCTTTTAATGCCACCCTGGGTCCCCCAGCACCGGCCCAACCTTTCATGCCACCCTGGGTCCCCACACCCCTGGCTACACATTGCGGCTCCCACGACCCTTGTTTGGGTCCATGGTCCTCCAGCAGGACTCTCAGAACTGGGGAGTGAGACTTTGTTCCCTGCTGTTGTAAAGGGAGAAGCCAGGCGGACAGAAGCCCCCACCCATGTCCAGGGCCCCACGTAGGGGTCCGGAGCTCCCCTGTCCTCCCTAAGTGCCAGTCCTGACCCTCCCACAGCAGAGTGTCTTCCCACAGGGGCTTGTAGGAAGAAAAGGCGTCCTGCTGCTTAGGAGATAGGTGCGTCCGGGACCTGGGGCCTTCTCGCCCTCAGCCCACGGGAAGACCCCCTGGACGGCGCCTGCCCCTTCCTCGCTCCCCACCCCACTTCTGCATGCACCCCCCCGAGATGGCCCCATGTCCTGCTGCTTTCTGGCAGGGGAGAGCTGAGGCCTGTGTGTCCAGGACGCTGCCTCTCGCGCAGTCTCCAGCCCTAGGCAGGCAGTGTGGCGCGAGCAGGCTGGCCTCGGGCGGGGGTGCCTCCTGGGCAGTGTCCCCTCGGGATGTTTGCCGTACGGGATCTCACAACCGGCTCTGACAGGGTCTGCGTGTGTGTGTCTGTGTACTTGCATGTGGTTTTGCTTTCTTGCGGGATGGAGAATCTAACAGTAGGCGGGGTATGGTGGCTAACAACTGTGATCGCAGCACTTTGGGAGGCTGAGGCGGGCGGATCACTTGAGGTCGGGAGTTTGAGACCAGCCTGGCCAACGTGGCGAAACCTTGTCTCTACCAAAAATACAAAAAATTAGCCGGGCGTGGTGGTACATGCCTGTAATCACAGCTTACTTGGGAGGCTGAGGCAGGAGAATCACTTGAAACCGGGAGGCGGAGGCTGCAGTGAGCCGCGATCGCACCACCGCACTCCAGCCTGGGTGACAGAGCGAGACTCTGTCTCAAAACAGAACAAAAACAAAATGCAGGCACAGATATTTCAGTGCCCCCTTCCTGTGGACGCCCCCTTCCTGTGGGTGCCGCGAGGGTTTCCAGAAGAAGGAGAGGTTCCCGTGCTGGCAGCTCATCCAGGTGTGGGCAGGTGTGCGTCGGGGCACGGGCAGCGGGGAGGCGCTGGGCTCCAGTTTATCTCCTGTGGATGCATCACTCCTCCATGGTGGTTCTCTGCGCAAGTCCCCCTGTCCGCCCCGTTGGCAGCCCAGTCGCAGTGGAAGGACACATGGATGGACGGGCTGTGACCGGGACAGCCCAATGTGACCCCAGCCCCAGCTGTCACGGTTGTGGCATTCTCGCTGTTCCCTGTGGGTCTCGTGGCTGTGGAGGGGCGTGGATGGGGTGGTCCCTGCGGTCAGAACCTGGCCGTGTCGGGTTGAGGACTTGAGCCCAGCTCAGCCGTCAGAGCCGCTGCTCGTTCCCCCACACAGAGGCTTTGGATGGGGCTGCCTTGGGTGTCCCTCTTGGCTGGGGTGCACGCGTCACCCCGATTCTCCAGCCCATGCTGAGGAGCCTCGAGGGCAGTGCCCAGCAGTCTATACTGCAGGCCATTGCTGTCCATTTCTCCAGAAGGCCCTGCTGGTGGGGGATCCCAGGACAGTGGAGCCTGGGAGGGGCCCCAGCGTTGGCCGTGAGGTGTGGAGGTGCTGTCTGGAACTAGGGGTGCCCCGAAGCAGTATGGCGCCCAGTCCCTGTGCTGGAAGAGATGAGCTGCGGTGGGGGGCGGGGGCTGCGTCTCACGATCCCTCTCCCAGGGCACACGAGGAGATTCCTCCCCCAAAACGCCCAGGAAGGAAGTGAAATTTTAATATGGGTCTGGTTTAGAGAAACTAGGTTAGCCATGCGTGGGTGTTTCTGGATGTTTGGGCAGTAAAGAGAGTTGGTAACTTAAGGAATCTGCTGGCCACTAAGCAGGGGTGAGGGGTACTGACTGCCGTCCCTTCTTCAGCTACGGCCACTCGGTCCCATCGGTGTCCCCGGCCACCTCCCTCGTGTCCAGCACCAACACAGTGCTGCAGCTGTGACTCAGTCCAGTGGAGAAAACTCACATCCAAAACTAAACCAGGAGTCAGCCAAAAAATGCAAATTAAAAGCACACCCCAGCCAGGTGCAGTGGCTCACGCCTGGAATCCCAGCACTTTGGGAGGCTGAGGCGGGTGGATCACGAGGTGAGGAGTTCAAGACCATCCTGGCCAAGATGGTGAAACCCCGTGTCTACTAAAGATACAAAAATTAGCCCGACGTGGTCGCGGGCGCCTGTAGTCCCAGCTACTCAGGCGGCTGAGGCAGAGAATTGCACGAACTTGGGAGGCGGAGGTTGCAGTGAGCCAAGATCGTGCCACTGCGCTCCAGCCTGGAGCCGAGATCGTGCCACTGCGCTCCAGCCTGGGCAAAAGAGCAAGACTCCATCTAAAAAAGAAAAAGGCACATTGCCAGCATGGCCGTGCACGGGAGTGGGGTCACCACAGCTCACGCCTATAATCCCAGCACTTTGGGAGGCCGAGGAGGGAAGATTGAGCCCAGGAGTTTGAGACCAGCCTGGGCAACATAGCAAGATCCTATCTCTACAAAAAAAAAAAACCAGACATGGGGGTCCATGCCTGTGGTCCCAGCTACTCGGGAGGCTGAGGCAAGATTGCTTGAGCCTGGGAGACAAGTCACAGTGACCTGAGATCGTACCACTGTGCTCCAGCCTGGGCGCCAGAGCCATACCCTGTCTGAAACCAAAATCCAACGCGCACAGAAGAGTTGGGGTGGGTGTGTAGGAGTCAGACCCTCGGGAGCGGCAGGTCGAGTGTAACTCAGCGCAGCCACCGTGGAGATGGCCTGGCGGCTCCTCAAAGACACACAGACCTCCCATCTGATCCAGCAACCCACGGCCACACAGAAGCCCGTGCGCAAATACAGCAGCGGAGCCCAGCAGCCGGGCGGTGGCCACAGCCCAGATGGCCATCAGCAGAGGAGGAGACGTAGCGCGGCCCTCCGTGCACTGGAACACAACCCAGCCATGAAAGGAAGAAGCTCTGACTCGGGCCATGGCGTGGATGCACCTCGAGGACGCCAGGCTCCACGAGAGACGCCAGACACAGAAGGACACGCCGTATGTTGTCCCATTTCTGTGAAATGTCCAGGGCAGGCCCATCCACAGAGACAGGGAGTAACATGGTGGTTTATTATAAATTTTTCAGGAAAATAAAATATACAGTACTCTTTTGTGAGTTTATTGTAGCCCATTGATTTTTTCTTTTTTTTTTTTTTTTTGAGACGGATTCTCGCTCTGTCACCCAAGCTCTACCTCCCAGGTTCATGCTGTTCTCCTGCCTCAACCTCCCAAGTAACTGGGACTACAGGTACCCACCACCATGTCTGGCTAATTTTTTTGTATTTTTGGTAGAGACAGAGTTTTATTTTTATTTTTATTTTTTTTTTTTGAGACGGAGTCTCGCTCTGTCTCCCAGGCTGGAGTGCAGTGGCCGGATCTCAGCTCACTGCAAGCTCCACCTCCTGGGTTCACGCCATTCTCCTGCCTCAGCCTCCCAAGTAGCTGGGACTACAGGTGCTCGCCACCTCGCCCGGCTAGGTTTTTTGTTTTTTTTTTTTTTTTTAGTAGAGATGGGGTTTCACTGTGTTAGCCAGGATGGTCTCGATCTCCTGACCTTGTGATCCGCCCGCCTTGGCCTCCCAAAGTGTTGGGATTACAGGCGTGAGCCACCGCACCGGCGAGACAGAGTTTTACTGTGTTAGCCAGGATAGTCTCGATCTCCTGACCTTGTGATCCACCCATCTCGGCCTCCCAAAGTGCTGTGATGACAGGCGTGAGCCACCACGCCCGGCCTCTTTTGTTTATTTGAGGCAGTGTCTTACTCTGTCACCCAGACTGGAGTGCAGTGGTGCAATCATGGCTCATTGCAACCTCTGCCTCCCAGGTTCAAGTGATTCTCCTGCCCCAGCCTCCTGAGTAGCTGGAATTAACAGGCATGCACCACCACGCCCAGCTAATGTTTGTATTTTTAGTACAGATGGGGTTTCACCATGTTGGCCAAGCTGGTCTCAAACTCCTGACCTCAAGTGATCCCCACACCTTGGCCTCCCAAAATGCTGGGATTGCAAGTGTGAGCCCGCGGCCAGCCTCTACAAATTTTTTTTTTTGAGATGGAGTCTCGCTCTGTCGCCCAGACTGGAGTGTGGTGGTGTGATCTCAGCTCACTGCAAGCTCCGCCTCCCGGGTTCACACCATTCTCCTGCCTCAGCTTCCCGAGTAGCTGGGACTACAGGCGCCGCCACCACACCCAGGTAATTTTTTTTTTTGTATTTTAGTAGAGACAGGGTTTCACCGTGTTCGCCAGGATGGTCTCGATCTCCTGACCTCGTGATCTGCCTGTCTCAGCCTCCCAAAGTGCTGGGATTATAGGCATGAGCCACTGCACCCGGCCTTTTATTTTATTTTATTTTATTTTATTTTGAGACAAAATCATCTTGCTCTGTTGCCCAGGCTGGAGTGCAGTGGCATGATCTTGTCTCACTAAAACCTCCACCTCCCAGGTTCATGCCATTCTCCTGCCTCAGCCTCCCAAGTAGCTGGGATTTCAGGTGCCTGCCACCACGCCCAACTAATTTTTGTATTTTTAGTAGAGTTGGGGTTTCACCAGGTTGGCCGGGCTGATCTCGAACTCCTGGATCAGGTGATCCCAAAGTGCTGGGCCTTGGTCTCCCAAAGTGCTGGGATTATAGGCATGAGCCACTGCGCCTAGCCTACAAAAAACTGTTTAAAAATTAGCTGGGCGTGGTGGTGTGTGTTTGTAGTTCCAGCTACTCTGGAGGCTGAGATGGGAGGATGGCTTGAGCCCAGGAGGTCGAGGCTGCAGCAAGCTGTGATTGCGCCATGGTACTTCAGCCTGAGTGACAGATTGAGACCCTGTGTCAAAAAAAAACAACACCCAAGTTCAAGGTGAAAAGCATGAAGTCCGGCTGGAGAGGCATCAGCCAGCGTTCAGACGATCTAGCCAAGATCACTGGTGGAGGTGGCCACGCTAAGCAGACTTGCAGGGTAGAAGCAGCAGCCGTCTGCCGGAAGAAGATGTCACCCAGGACTTTCCTCGCGTGGGAGAAGCGGTTCCCTGGCTTCCAAGGAGAGGCCCACCCTCTTCACCCTCTTGTTAGGGGCTAATGCAACTGGTGACTTTAAGGTGACGCCAGGGCTTTTTACCATTCCACAAATCCTAGGACCCGTGAGAATGATGCTAAATCTATTCTGGGCTCTGTAAATAGAACAACGGAGCCTGGGTGACAGCACATCTGTTTAGCACCTGGCTTACGGAATATTTGGAGCCCACTTTTGAGACCTATTGCTCAAGAAAAGATTCTTTCAAAATATGACTGCTCACGGACAGTGCGCCTGGTGACCCAAGAGCCCTGGTGGAGACGCACAAGATCAGTGTTTCTGGCCGGGCGCAGTGGCTCACGCCTGTAATCCCAGCACTTTGGGAGGCCCGGTGGCCGGATCCCAGGTCAGGAGATGAGACCATCCTGACTAACACAGTGAAACCCCGTCTCTACTAAAACTACAAAAAAGTTAGCGGACGTGGTGGCAGGCACCTGTAGTCCTAGCTACTCCAGGAGGCTGAGGCAGGAGAATGGCGGGGAACCGGGGCCGAGGCACAGTGAGCGAGACGTGCCAGTGCACTCCAGCCTGAAGCTGAAGCGAGACTCTGTCTCAAGGAAAAAAAAAAAAAAGATCAGTGTTTCCATTCCTGCTAGCACAACATCCAGCCTGTGGCCTGTGGATCAATGAATGAATGACTTGGAAATCAAGATGACTCCTTGACATGTCATTCATTCATTTATTTATGAATGACACGGTGCCGCTCTGTCACCCAGGCTGGAGTGCAGTCAGCATGATCTCAGCTCACTGCATCCTCCGCCTCCTGAGGTTGAAGCAATTGTTCTCCTGAGCCTCGAGTAGCTTTCGGGCTATGAGTATGTGCCACCCGGCCCAGCTAATTTTTTTTTTTTTTTTTGAGGCAGATGCCGCTCTGTCTGAGCTGGAGTGCAGTGGCTGTTCTTGGCTGCTGCAACTCGCCTCCCGAGCTTTCGCCATTCTCCTGCCTCAGCCTCAGCCAACTGGGACCCCAGGCGCCGCCACCTGCGCCCGGCCCCAGTTTGTATTTTTAGTAGAGGCGAGGGTTTCACCCGTGTTTTCAGGATGATGCCGATCTCTGACTTCGTGACCGCCGTCGGCTTACTCCCAGTCACTGAAGGCCAGCTAATACAACCAACCTAATTTTTTTTAATTTTTTATTTTTTATTTTTTTGAGGCCCAGTCTCACTGTGTCCTCCCAGGCTAGAGTGCAGTGGGCCCTTGATCTCACCGGCTCACTGCAAGCTCCGCCCCCCGGGTTCGCCATTCTCCCGCCTCAGCCTCCCAAGTAGCTGGGACTAAGGTGCCCGCTGCAGCGCCCGGCTAGTTTTTGTATTTTTAGTAGAGGCCGGGGACTTGCCATGTTAGCCAGGATAGTCTGGAGTCTCATTTGCCCTTGATCCACCGCCTCGGCCTCCCAAAGTGCTGGGATTACAGGCTTGAGCCACCGCGCCCGGCCGCCCAGCTAATTTTTATATTTTTTTGTAGGGGGGTGGTTTCGCCATGTTCCCCAGGCTGGTCTTGAACTCCTGAGTTCAAAGCAGTCTGCCCACATCAGCCTCCCAAAGTGCTGGGACTACAGGCATGAGCCACAGTGCCTGGCCATGTCTCACTGTTTTTGAGGCAAGGTCTCACTGTGTCGCCCAGGCTGCAGTGGAGAAACAGAATCACAGCTCACTGTAGCCTCTACCTCCCAGGCCCAAGCAATCCTCTCACCTTAGCCTCCTAAGTAGCTAGGACTACAGGTGTACACCACCATGCCTGGCTAATTTTGATTTTATTTTTGTAAAGATAGGGTCTCCCTGTGTTGCCCAGGCTGGTCTTGAACTCCTGGCCTCAAGCAGTCCGCTTGGGTCAGCCTCACAAAGTATTGGGGTTACAGGCAGTAGCCACCGCACCCGCCCACAACTCTCATTATTGAGAAATACATTTGTAAGACTCTGGGTGCTTGTAGGTGCCGTGGAGAGCAGTCACTCTGATGGAGCTGGGGAAATTGAGTAAATTGAAACCCCCGGAAAGGATTTGCCATTCCAGAGGCCGTGCAGGACACGTGTGAACCATGGGAGGAGGTCAAATGGCAGGATTCGTGGAAGTTTGGAGGAAGTTGATCCCAGGCCTGAAGGATCACTGTGAGGGTTCAGGACTTCATGGAGGAGGAACTGCAGAGGTTTTAGAAGCAGCAAGACAGCTAGAATGAGAGGAACTTGGAGATGTGACTGCACTGCTGCCATCTCACAAGAAACTTTCACACGTGAGGAGTTGCCTCTTTTTTTTTTGAGACGGAGTCTTGCTCTGTCACCCAGGCTGGAGTGCGGTGGCGCGATCTCGGCTCCCTGCCAGCTCCACCTCCCGGGTTCACGCCATTCTGCTGCCTCAGCCTCCCGAGTAGCCGGGACTATAGGCGCGCGCCACCGCACCTGGCTAATTTTTTGTATTTTTAGTAGAGACGGGGTTTCACCATGTTGGTCAGCCAGGTCTCGATCTCCTGACCTCGTGATCTGCCCGCCTCGGCCTCCTGAAGTGCTGGGATTCCAGGCGTGAGCCGCCGCGCCCAGCCGAGGCGTTGCCTCTTGAGGGTGAGCAGGGGAGTTGCTTCAGCTGCTCTGTAGTCCCAGTGAAGGTTCTGTGAACCTGGTGGAAATGAGGACAGAGGACTTGGAATAGCTCGGAACCTCAGTTGACGAAGCCGCGGCTGGGTCGAGAGGACCGACTGCAGTTTTGAAAGACGTTCTGCTGTGGGTGATAAATGCTATCAGACAGCATCACGCCCCACAAAGAAATCTTTGATGACAGGAAGAGTCGGTCGCTACGGCCAACTTTTTTGTGGTCATAGTTTAAGAAGTTGCCCCCGCCTCCGGCAGCCGCCACCCCGATGAGTCAGCCGGCGTCTACGTCGTGGCAAGACCCTCCTCCAGGGAGATTAGGGCGCACTCACAGTCCGACGATCGTTACCGTTGTTTAGCAGTAAAGTATTTGTATTTCTCTATTATTTAGTTAAGATGGGGTCTCGCTGTATCACCCGGGCTGGAGTGCGGTGGTACGATCATGGCTCCCTACAGCCTCCGCCTCCCGGGCTCAAGCGATCCTGCAGCCTCAGTCTCCCGACTAGCTGGCACCACAGGCTTGCGGCACCATGCCCCACTTAATTAAAGCGTGTACCGTGGTACACTGTGAACGTAACTTCTGTGCGCACCAGGAAACGAAAACATCTGAGTGGCTCTTGCAGCGTGGAACCCCAAGGCACGCTTGCGATCGCCTCAGGGTGTTTCTCGTACCAGAACACGGTTGCCACGTGCAGTGGGGCAGTGCTTGTGACGCTGGTGCCTTTGTTTCTGTTGTGGCTTATTCAGCTGGGAGTTCCTGTCCTAACATTTTCGGCGATGGCTGTACACCCGTGGCCCCTCCTCACCTGCCTCCCTCAGGCCCTGCCATACCCTTCTCAGCTCCGCTCTGCACCGAAGGGGCTGGGTGGGACCCACCCTGGCATCGTCGGAGGCCCGAGTGGTATCCAGCCTGCCCCGCTCCACCAGTGGCTGCTGGAGAACGACCTGAGCCTGGGTCAGGCCGTGGGGATTCCTGCAGCAGCTTACGGCTCGCCGGGGCTTCCTGCCCTCTGGTCCACTCTCCCCACTTTCAGTGTCCCCTGGCCGCCATGGGCAGGGGCAGCTCTGTGGCTTCTGTGTCCCTGCCTCAGGTGTGCCTGCTGTCATCTGCCTCCCTCCCTCTTTCTCAGAGCAGCCCTGGGCCTGGAGATGGGGACTGTTGTGTGGCCCCTCTGCATCCAGGGGTGGGACTGCCCCCTGGCTTCAGGATCCTCAGGGCCTCTCTCTGGGATTGGCAGTCATGCCCTCCCAGCAGTATGTTCTCCCACCTGTGCCACCCACCCACCCATCTCGCTTCACAGAAAGGCCCCTGAGTCCTACCCTGTTAGTCTCTAGGCAGCCATGCCGAGACCTCTGGCCTCTAATGTCATGTGGCATGTGCTTCCCACCCGCGTTCCGGGCACGGACAGTGCTTGTCGTGTCCCGGCCTTCAGAGCTCCTTCCAGCCCAGCAGCCCCCTGGCTGCGTCCTCTGTGGCCTCTGCCCCGTGTCCTCGCCGGCGCTCACCTGTGCCTCTGTTTCTCCACAGCTGTGAGCCGTGAGCTTTGAGGCGGTGGGACCTGTCAGCAGAATGTCTCCTGCCCCCGAGAGCCACCCCGAGGCCACTGAGATGAGCACCGCGGCCTGGCCGGCCCCAGTGCCTGCGTCTCAGTAGCCGGGAGCCGCGGGCCCACGCCCGCCCACCAGCCGCGGTGATGTTCTAGCCACAGAGGAGCCAAGACCTCAGGTTTCCAGAGACTTGGGATTTGCACGGCAGCAGAGTCACCGTGGAGAGGCCAGGGTATCACAAACTTATGGATTTTGACAAGAAAGGAGGGAAAGGGGAGACAGAGGAGGGCCGGAGAATGTCCAAGGCCGGCGGGGGCCGGAGCAGCCACGGCATCCGGAGCTCGGGGACCAGCTCGGGGGTCCTGATGGTGGGCCCCAACTTCCGCGTCGGCAAGAAGATCGGCTGCGGCAACTTCGGGGAGCTCCGCCTAGGTGAGGCCCTGCCCGTGGCTGATGGGGCGGGAGGCTGCTGGCAGGGCCGCACGGGGTCACCAGAGCCTCCAGCGGGGCCACCCCGGGTCACGGGAGCCTCCGGCGGGGTGGCATGGGGTCACCGGAGCCTCCAGCGGGGCCGCACGGGGTCACCGGAGCCTCCGGCGGGGCGGCACGGGGTCACTGGCATGTGTTGAATCATCGGTCCATCGTGGTATGAGTGTCACTTCCCTTTGAGGAAGCTCCGTGGGGACAGTGGGTTTCTGGCCCTGTCACCTTTTCGGGAAACAATTCTGTTGGGAGGCAGGTGGCCCAGAGCAGGCCAGGCCATGCCGCAAGGAGTCCGAGTATTAAGTCATGAATGACTTCCACAGCCCATGTCCGTGCTGGGCAAAGCCCTGGCCTTAACCGCAGGCGCCAGCACGGAGCCAGCGTCAGGTGACTGGAGTGACTGTTCTGTGGTGATGACGCTACTGTGTGCCACTCCCAGCTTCACCATGTAAAACGCCGCGCCTGGCCCCGTGCCTTCTGCTCACACTCACCTCTCCCGGGTCGCGATCTGATTGCCCGCGCAGGCGTGAGGAGCAGGGCCGAGGACTGAGCCTCTTACTGGCCAGGGGTGCCTTCCCTGGGGTGGGGGTGTCTGAAGATGACCACCAGGCCTGGGGGAGCTCTGAGCACTTTTGGGGCCAGTCGCAGTTCGTGATTAGCTGTGCCAGGGAGCCGGATCATCCCCAGAAATATTAAATTCGTTCCTGGTGCTGCTGGGTGTACGGCAAACGCCTGAGCTCCTGCGGGAGGGCATTTGGCGTCTGTTGCTGGGGTTGTCTGGAAGACCCAGGTGCGCACCCCCGGTCAATGTCTGTCGTGGTGGGAGTCGGGGTCTCTGGGAAAGGGCGCAGGATGGGCAGGTCTGGGAGGCCACGGCAGTGGATCAGCCTCACGTGGGCACCCACGGCAGGCAGTACTGGAATCCGGCCCCTCGGCCCAATGAGGTTGTCAGATGAGGGAAACTGAGGCCCAGGCAGTGGGTATGTTGTGGCTGCACCTTCAAGAGCGGCCACCCAGGGGTGCAGGAGCATGGGCTGTAGCCACCTGGACCCCAGGCATGTTTTGTGACCCCGCTTCCCACCTCCTGCCTCAGTTTACCCACCTGTTAAATAGGGATGAATGGTAGTTGCCACTGTTCAGAAGTGGGTTCAGCAGGCAGTTATGTGGCAGAAGTGTGTGTCCTGAGTCAAGCAGCTTCTCCCAGGCGAGCGCAGCTGTCGGGGTCACTGTTGGCTGCCTCAGTGTTCCCATTGGCTGCACCCGGGGCCCCAGGAGGCCCGTTTGGGACCCCATCCCGAACCAGATTCCACCCCAGCCCTTGGGGAGGCTGCTGGGATTCCACCCTTTTGCGCAGAGGCTGAGCTTGGGCCTCACTGCCTGTCTGATGGCCTGTGGCTCGGGAGGCCCCGGGCTCCGTTTCTCAGCCAAGAGAGTGAGCTTTTCCCAACAGTAGCTGTGGCCTCCCAACCCTGTGTGTGTGCGCACATACTCAGACACACGTGCAGGCACATGCAGATGTGTACACACATGCCCACACACGTACATGTGCACACTAAAGCACATGCACACAGGCACGCACAGCCACAACCATGTGTACACGTGCACACAGGCACATCTGCACACACACGCCTGGCACAGCCCTGTGACCTGCAGCCTGCGGGATATGGCTTTTGGGGACCCAGATGACTGTGTGGGTCCTGTCCTTGGGTGGTGGTTGCAGGCCGCTGAACAGTGCAGGTCCCCGTAGGCAGGTGAGAGGTGAGAGTGACATATGGGTGATGCCAGCTTGCCAGCTTTTTTTTTTTTTTTTTTTGAGACGGAGTCTTGCTTTGTCGCCCAGGCTGGAGTGCAGTGGCGCGATCTCGGCCCACTGCAAGGTCCGCCTCCCGGGTTTACGCCATTCTCCTGCCTCAGCCTCCCAAGTAGCTGGGACTACAGGTGCCCGCCACCGCACCCGGCTAATTTTTTGTATTTTTAGTAGAGATGGGGTTTTGCTGTGTTAGCCAGGATGGTCTTGATCTTCTGACCTCATGATCTGCCCGCCTCAGCCTCCCAAAGTGCCGGGATCACAGGCGTGACCACCGCGCCCGGCCTGGTGACGCCAGCTTTTGCTGAGTTGTGGTTTGCGCTCTCTTCAGCCTGGCGTCTTGGGCTTTGTGTGCTTCGCTGGCAGCCGCACGTCGTGGTTTCTCAGGGGTGCCGGGAGGCTGTCCATCGGAGAATGCACCACCCCTTCTTCGTCTCCTCCTCAGTGCAGGGACGCTTGGCTGTTTCCGGATTTGGGCCCTTCTGAATAGAACTAACTGCCCAAATAGAACTGAATAGCACGGGGCGTCTCGAGCACTCCACGTCCCCAGCACTCAGGACTGTCGGTGGCTTCGGTGTTGAGCCTGTTGTAGACGCAGGTTGTTGAATATTGTTCTGTTGTCTAGAGTGTGTCATTTTTTTCTGTTTTTAAGGTTTTTATCTTTGATTTAAAATTTTTACTATGCTCTGTTTCTATCCTGGTTAGGATCCATTGTTTTGGATCTCTATGTTGATACTTTTCCAAAATAACTTTGGAAAAGTGTGAGCCATTATTTCATGAAACATTTTTCCATCTCAGCTTTGCTTTGTTTTGTTTTGTTTTTTAGATGGAGTTTCACTCTTGTTGCCCAGGCTGGAGTGCAGTGGCACAATCTCGGCTCACTGCAACCTCCGCCTCCTGGGTTCAAGCCATTCTCCTGCCTCAGGCTCCCAAGTAGCTGGGATTACAGGCATGCACCACCACGCCCAGCTAATTTTTTCTTTTTTCTTTTTCTTTTTTTTCCCCAGATAAGAGTCTTCCTCTGTCGCCCAGGCTGGAGTGCAGTGGCATAATCTGGGCTCACTGTAACCTCTGCCTCCCGGGTTCAAGCCATTCTTCTGGCTCAGCCTCCCGAGTAGCTGGGATTACAGGCATCTACCACCACGCCGGGCTAATTTTTATATTTTTAGTAGAGACAGGGATCTCACCATGTTGACCAGGCTGGTCTCGATCTCCTGACCTCGTGATCCGCCCGCCTTGGCCTCCCAAAGTGCTGGGATTACAGGCGTGAGCCAACGCGCCTGGCCATTTTTTCTATTTTTAGTAGACATGGGGTTTCACCATGTTGGACAGGCTGGTCTCAAACGCCTGACCTCAGGTGATCCACCTGCCTTGGCCTCCCAAAGCGGTGTTACACACGTGAGCTACTGCACCTGGCCTGCTTTGTTTTTTTGAGACCGAGTCTTGCTCTGCCCAGGCTGGAGTGCAACGGCGCAATCTCAGCTCACTGCAACCTCCAACTCTTGGGTTCAAGCAATTCTCCTGCTTCAGCTTCCCAAGTAGCTGGGATTACAGGTGCACCCCACCACACCCAACTAATTTTTTGTATTATTATTATTATTATTATTTTTTTTTTTTTTGAGGCGGAGTCTTCACTCTGTCGCCCAGGCTGGAGTGCAGTGGCGCGATCTCGGCTCACTGCAAGCTCTGCCTCCCGGGTCCGCGCCATTCTCCTGCCTCAGCCTCCCAAGTAGCTGGGACTACAGGCGCCCGCCACCGCGCCCGGCTAATTTTTTGTGTTTTAGTAGAGACGGGGTTTCACCGTGTTAGCCAGGATGGTCTCGATCTCCTGACCTCGTGATCCGCCCGCCTCGGCCTCCCAAAGTGCAGGGATTACAGGCGTGAGCCACCGCGCCCGGCCTTCTTTTTCTTCTTATTTTTTTTTGAGACAGAGTATTGCTCTGTCACCAGGCTGGAGTGCAGTGGCGTGATCTTGCCTCACTACAAGCCCCGCCTCCTGGGTTCAAGGCGTCTCCTGCCTCAGCCTCCGGAGTAGCTGGGACTACAGGCGCCCAGCACCATGCCCGGCTAATTTTTTGTATTTTTAGTAGAGATGGGGTTTCGCTATGTTAGCCAGGATAGTCTTGATCTCCTGATCTCTTGATCTGCCCGCTTTGGCATCCCAAAGTGCTGGGATTACAGGCGTGAACCACTGCGCTTGGCAAGCTCTGTTAATTTTTAAATTTTTTGTAGAGACGGGGTCTCACTATGTTGCCCGTTGGTCTGTAACTCCTGGGTTCAAGCGATCTAACCCCTCTGCCTCACAAAGTGGTGGGATTACCGGCATGAGCCACTGTGTCCGGCTCAATGCCGTATTATTAAGTATTTAGCTTCTCTTTTTTTGTCGTTAGATATAATACTATGATAGGTCTTCAGTTTTGCACAGGTGAGTATATAATGACAGGGGATGAGATAGATTTATTTGATTTTTAGAAAACCCACCAATATTTATTGGGTATTAAGATGGAGAAGGACACAAAGCATAAATGAAATGGGTGAGTACACAAAATGATAAAATTATTTTATACAAATGAAGACAAAATCTACATATATCAAAAAAACAGAAAAGGAACAATAAAGTTGACAGTTTTAATGTCCTTAAGATATTTTTTTGGCTGGGCATGGTGGCTCACACCTGTAATCCCAGGACTTTGGGAGGCCGAGGCAGGTGGATCGCCTGAGTTCAGGAGTTCAAGACAAGCGTGGCTAACACAGTGAAACCCCGTATCTACTGAAAATACAAAAAAATTAGCCCGGCGTGGTGACAGGCACCTGTAGTCCCAGCTACTCAGGAGGCTGAGGCAGGAGAATGGCGTGAACCTGGGAGGCGGAGCTTGCAGTGAGCCGAGATCGCGCCACTGCACTCCAGCCTGGGCGACAGAGCGAGACTCCGTCTCACAAAAAAAAGATATTTTTTTAAAGTGACTGTGAAGCATAAAGGGAACATTGCTAATAACCCACTAGAAAATGGACAGAGGATATGAGTAGAAAGATAATTCACAAATGAATAGCCATAATATAGCCATAATAATAAGAGAAAATCTTCGAACTCACTTGCAATTAATGAATGCAAATTAAAACAGTAAAATATTAGATTGTAAAAAATTAAATGTAATATGTTTCTTTGTAATAGACTCACAAGGCAATGTCGATTGGAAG
>NW_022161001.1:0-252 GCF_008728515.1 Papio anubis | reverse complement strand
CAGGAGGCGGAGGTTTCAGTGAGCCCAGATCACACCACTGCACTCCATCCTGGGGACAGAGCAAGACTCTGTCTCAAACAAACAACAAACAAACAAACCCCAAAATTAGCCAGGTGTGGTAGTGCGTGCCTGTAATCCCCAGGTAGTCAGGAAGCCTCAGCACAAGAATCACTTGAACCCAGGAGGCAGAGGTTGCAGTGAGCCGAGATCGCCTGCTACTGCACTCCGGCCTCAAAAAAAAAAAAAAAAAAA
>NW_022161000.1:0-252 GCF_008728515.1 Papio anubis | reverse complement strand
GATATTGGTGGTGGTGGTAATGATGCTGGTGATGCTGGTGGTGGTGATAATAATGCTGGTGGTGGTGGTGATGATGATGGTGGTGGTGATGATGGTGGTGGTGGTGATGATGATGATGGTGGTGGTGGTGATGATGATGCTGGTGGTGGTGGTGGTGATGATGATGATGATGGTGGTGGTGGTGATGATGATGGTGGTGGTGATGATGCTGGTGGTGGTGATGATGATGATCATGGTGGTGGTGGTGATGAT
>NW_022160999.1:0-253 GCF_008728515.1 Papio anubis | reverse complement strand
CACGCCCGTCACAAACGCCCCTCAGCCGCTCATTCACATGCCCCTCAGCCACACTCATTCACACGCCCCAGTCACATTCACACGCCCCTCAGCCACACTCATTCACATGCCCCTCAGTCACACTCATTCACATGCCCCTCAGTCACACTCATTCACATGCCCCTCAGTCACACTCATTCACATGCCCCTCAGTCACACTCATTCACATGCCCCTCAGCCACTCAATCACACGCCCCTGAGTCACACATTCACA
>NW_022160998.1:0-253 GCF_008728515.1 Papio anubis | reverse complement strand
ACCACCATCATCACCACTATCATCACCATCATGATTACCATCACCACGATCACTACCACCATCACCATCACCACCATTATCACCAACACCATTATCATCCCCATCATCATCACCATCACCACCACCATCATCACCACCATCACCCTCATCATCACCATCATTATCACCACCACCACCACCATCACCATCACCACTACCACCATCACCACCATCACCACCACCATCACCATCACCACCATTATCACCAACACCA
>NW_022160997.1:0-253 GCF_008728515.1 Papio anubis | reverse complement strand
AAAAAACCCAAAAAAAAAAAAAAAAAAAAAAAAAAAAAAAAAAAAGATTGGGAAGATGGGTCCGGCATGTGGTGGTTCATGCCTGTAATCCCAGCACTTTGGGAGGCCAAGGTGGGTGGATCACGAGGTCAGGAGAGTGAGACTATGCTTGCTAACATGGTGAATCCCTGTCTCTACTAATAAACTACAAAAAATTAGCCAGGCATAATGGCATGCACCTGTAGTCCCAGCTACTTGGGAGGCTGAGGCAGGA
>NW_022160996.1:0-254 GCF_008728515.1 Papio anubis | reverse complement strand
ACCTCTCTGGCCTCTGAATATTTGTGGTTACTCCAGGGACTGTTGATATCTATAGGAGTAGAAGTTAGTCAAGGAACATAAGACTTTGAAGCGATTGTTTTGCCCATGTTGAACAACATTGTTATTAGTTTCAATATCAAACCAAAGTGCAGTTAAATAGAAAGGAATGGTTACAAGTGGTTAAAGTCCTGCGTCGAGCTCATCAGTGAGGGCAAACGATGCCTCTGACTTTGTGGACTTTGTGTAGTTCCATT
>NW_022160995.1:0-254 GCF_008728515.1 Papio anubis | reverse complement strand
AGAGACGCTCGTGCACACGCACACAGACGTGCCCTGATACACACAGAGACGCTCATGCCCATGCACAGACGTGCACTGATACACAGAGACGCTCGTGCACATGCACACAGACGTACCCTGACACAGAGGCGCTCGTGCACATGCACACAGACGGGCACTGATACAGAGACGCTCGTGCACACGCACACAGACGTGCCCTGATACAGAGACGCTCGTGCACATGCACAGATGTGCACTGATACACAGAGACGCTC
>NW_022160994.1:0-255 GCF_008728515.1 Papio anubis | reverse complement strand
TATGGGTTTAGGTCTAACATTTAAGTCTCTAATCCATCTTGAATTAATTTTTGTGTAAGATGTAAGGAGGGGATTCAATTTCAGCCTTCTACTTATGGCTAACCAGTTTTCCCAGCACAGTTTATTAAATAGGGAATCCTTTCCCCATTTCTTGTTTTTGTCAGGTTTGTCACTCATAGGTGGGAATTGAACAGTAAGAACACTTGGACACAGGAAGGGGAACATCACACACTGGGGCCTGTTGTGGGGTGGGGA
>NW_022160993.1:0-255 GCF_008728515.1 Papio anubis | reverse complement strand
TTCTTCTTCTTCTTCTTCTTTTTCTTCCTCTTCTCCCTTCTTCTTTCTTCTTCTCTACTTCTCTTCTCTGCTTCTCTTCTCTTCTATTTTCTCTTCTCCGGTCTTCTTCTTCTCCTTCTCCTCCTCCTCCTCCTCTTCCTCCTCCTTCTCCTCCTTCTTCTCCTCCTCTTCCTCCTCCTCCTCTTCTTCTTCTTCTTCTTCTTCTTCTTCTTCTTCTTCTTCTTCTTCTTCTTCTTCTTCTTCTTCTTCTTCTTC
>NW_022160992.1:20574-23355 GCF_008728515.1 Papio anubis | reverse complement strand
TTTTGTGGAATCTGCAAAGGGATATTCACGTGTGCCTTGAGGAATACTGTGAAAGAGTATATATCCTCAGATAAAAACCAAAAAGCAGCTTTCTGAGAAACTGCTTTGTGACGTGTGAATTCATCTCACAGAATTACACTGTTCTTTTCATTGAGCAGTTTGGTAACACTGTTTTCTTGGAATCTTTAATGGAATATTTTGGAGCGCATTGAAGCTTATGGTGACAAACGAAATTTCCTCTGACAAAAACTCGAAAGAAGCTTTCTGTGAAATTGCTTTATGTCTTAATTCATCTCACAGAATTACACCTTTCTTTTCATGCAGCAGTTTGGTAGCACTCTTTTTGGGGAATCAGAGAAGGGATAATTTGGATCGCATTGAATCCTATGGTGACAAAGAAAATATCCTCAGATAAAACTAGAAAGAAGCTTTCTGAGAAACTTCTTGGTGATGTTTGAATTCATCACACAGAGTTACAGCTTTCTTTCCAAGGAGCAGTTTGCTAACACTGTTTTGGTGGAATCTGCAATTGGATATTTGGGACCGCATTGAGTTCTATGGTGAAAAACAAAATATTCTCACATAAAAACTGGAAAGTACCTTCCTGAGAAACTGCTTTGTGATATGTAAATTCATCTCACAGTGTCACACCATTCTTTTCATTGAGCAGTTTGCTAACACTGTTTTCGTGGAATCTGCAAAGGGATATATGGGAGAGCATTGAAGCCTATAGAGGAAAAGGAAATATCCTCAGTTAAAAACTAGAAAGAAGCTTTCTGAGAAGCTGCTTTGTGATGTGTGAATTCATCTCAGAGTGTTACAATGTTCTTTTCATTGAGCAGTTTACTAACACTTTTTTCTTGGATTCTGCAATGGGATAATTCAGAGTGCATTGAATCTTTTGGTGACACAGAAAAAATCTTCATGGATTAAGTAGAAAGAAGCTTTCTGAAAAACCACTTTGTGATGTATTAATTCATCTCACAGAGTTACATGATTCTTTCCATGGATCAGTTTGGTAGCACTATTTTTGGGGATTCTGAGAAGGGATATTTGCGATCGAATTGAAGCCTATGGTGAAAAAGGAAATATCTTCAGATGAAAGATAGAATGAAGCTTTCTGAGACAGTTTTTTGTGATGTGTGAACTCATCTCACAGAGTTACACCGTTATTTTTATTGAACAGTTTGATAACACTGTTTTTGTGTAATCTGCAATAGGATATTTGGGAGCACTTTGTAGCCTATGGTGACAAAGGTAATGTCCTCAGAAAAAAATCAAAAAGCAGCTTTCTGAAAAACTGCTTTGTGATTTATGAATTCATCTCACAGAGTTACACCTTGTTTTTCATGGAGCCATTTGCTAACACTGTTTTTGTGGAATCTGCAAAGGGATATTTGGGAGCACATGGAGGACTATAGTTAAAAAGGAAATATCCTGAGATAAAAACTAGAAAGTAGCTTTCTGAAAAACTGCTTTGTGATGTTTGAGTTCATCTCACAAAGTTACACCATTGTTTGCATTGAGCAGATTGATACACTATTTTCATGGAATCTGCAATAGGATATTTGGTAGTACCTTGAAGCTTATGGTGACAAAGGAAATATTCCCCAGATAATAACCAAAAAGAAGCCTTCTGTGAAACTGCTTTTTGATGCATGAATTCATCTCACAGATTTACTCCTTTCTTTTCATTGAGATTGCTAACACTTTTTTCATGGAATCTGCAATGGGATATTCAGGAGTGCAGTGAGGAATATGGTGAAAAAGGAAATATCCTCAGATAATAACTAGAAAGAATCTATCTGAGAAACTGCTTTGTGATGTTTGATTCTTCTCAGAGAGTTACAATGTTGTTTTCATTGACCAGTTTGCTAACACTGTTTTCTTGGACTCTGCATTTGGATATTTCAGAGCGCATTGAAGCTTATGGTTACAAAGGAAATATCTTCATATAAAAACTAGATAGAAGCTTTCTGAGAAACTCTCACTCATAGGTAGGAATTGAACATTGAGATCACTTGGACACGGGAAGGGGAACATCACAGACCTGGGCCTATTGTGGGGAGTGGGGAGGGATGACATTGGGAGCTATACCTGATGTAAATGACGAGTTGAAGTGTGCTGACGAGTTGATGGGTGCAGGACACTAACATGGCACATGTATACATATGTAACAAACCTGCAATTTGTGCACATGTATCCTAGAACTTAAAGTATAATGAAAAAAATAATAATAAACAAACTACTACTTCTAGCAATGGACTAGGTGCAGGGGATATAGTACTGAACAAAGCAAATATATATATATATATATCCTAATATAAAAACTAGAAAGGAGCTTTCTGAGAAATTTCTTTCTGATGTGTTAAATCATCTCACAGAGTTACCCATTTTTTTCCATGGAGCAATTTGTTAGTACTGTTTTTGGGTACTATGAGCAGGGATATTTTGAAACATATTGAAGCCCATGGTGACAAAGGAAGTATACTTAGATAAAAACTGGAAAGAAGCATAATGATAAACTTCTATGTGATGTGTGAATTCATCTCACAGAGTTACACTGTTCTTTTCATTGAGCTGTCTGGTAACACTGTTTTCATGGACTATACAATAGGATATTAGGGAGCGCATTGAAGCCTATGGCTCCTCAGATAAAAACGGAAAAGAAGCTTTCTGAGAAACTGCTTTGTGATGTGACAATTTGTCCCACAGAATTACAATGTTATTTTCCTTGAGTAACTTGCTAACACTGTTTTCCTGGAATCTGCAATGGGATAT
>NW_022160992.1:0-20134 GCF_008728515.1 Papio anubis | reverse complement strand
TTGGTATACTTCCGTTCCAATTTACGTATTGCTATAGGAATAGGTCCCGTATCCTCAAGATTAACACCAAAAACTTTCTGTAAGAGCTGCTGTGATGTTTCAGATTTATCTCCACAGAGTTACACCTGAGTATTTCATTAGAAGTTTACTAAACCTCAGCTGCGGAATATGGCCAGGATATTTTGGAGCTCTAGGTAGGATTTCACTTGAAGTGAAAGCAAACGAAATATCCTCAGACAAAGAAACTAGAAGAAGCCACAGAAATTGCTTTAGGTATGTGTTAGTTCTGTTCCACAAAAATTTACGCAGTTATTTCATGGATCATTTTAGTGCTTCTTTTGCGAGAATCCAGAAGGGATATTTTTGGATCCACATTAGAGCCAATGGCAGAAATATCCTCGACATAGAAAAGAAGAAACAGGAAACTTCATTGCCAGTATGATTATCCACAGAGTTACGCCTTTCCATTGGGCAGTTTGCTAACTTGCCACTATTTTAAATTAGGAGATCTGCAAAGGGATATTTTGCATACATTTAAAACCCTATATGGTGAAAATATCTCAGATAAAACTAGAAAGAAACTTTCCGAGAAATTTCATTGTGATGTTTGAATTCACCTCATAGAGTTCCACCTTTCTTTTGATGGAACAGTTTGCTAACACTGTTTTTGTGTAATCTGCAAGGGGATATTTGGGAGTGCATTGAAGCCTATGGTGAGAAACTAAATATCCTCAGATAAACATAGAAAGAATATTTTTAAGAAACTGCTTAGTGATGTGTGAATTCTTCTCAGTGTGTTATACTGTTCTTTTCTCTGAACAGTTTGCTAACACTGTTTTCATGGAATCTGCAAAGTGATATTTGGGAGCTTATTGAGGCATATAGTGAAAAAGGAAATATCCTCACATAAGAACTAGAAAGAAGCTTTCTGAGAAACTGCTTTGTGATGTGTGAATTCATGTCACAGTGTGACACTGTTGTTTACATTGAGCAGTTTGCTAATACTGTTTTCGTGGAATTTGCAATGTTATATTTCTTAGCACATTTAAGTTTATGGTGACAAAGGAACTATTCTCAGACAGAAATTACAAAGCAGCTTTCTGAGAAAGTGCTTTGTGATTTGTGAATTAATCTCAGAGTTACACGATTCTTTTAATGGATCAATTTGGTAGAACAGTTTTTGGGGAACCTGAGAAGGGATATTTGGGATAGCATTGAAGCCTAGGGTGAAAAGGAAATATCCTCTGATAAATCTTTGTGATGTGTGAATTCATCTAGTGGAGCTACACCTTTCTTTTGATGGAGCAGTTTGCTAATATGGTTTTTGTGTAATCTCCAAGGGGAAATTTGGGAGTGAATTGAGGCCTATGGTGAAAAACTAAATATCCTCAGATAAACACTAGAAAGAAAGTTTCTGAGAAATTGCTTTGTGATGTGTGAATTCATCTCACCGTGTTACATTGTTCTTTTAACTGAGTAGTTTGCTAACTCTGTTTTCATGGAATCTGTAAAGTGATATTTGGGAACACATTGAGGCATATAGTGAAAAAGGAAATATCCTCACATAGGAACCAGAAGGAAGCTTTTTGAGAAACTGCTTTGTGATGTGTTAATTCATCTCACAGTGTTACACTGTTCTTTTCATTGAGCAATTTGCTAGGACTGTTTTCGTGGAATCTGCAATGTTATATTTCGGAGTGCATTTAAGCTTATGGTGACCAAGGAAATATCCTCAGACAAAAACTAGAAAGCAGCTTTCTGAGAAACTGCTTTGTGATTTCTGAATTAATCTCAGAGAGTTACACAATTCTTCTAATGGATCAGTTTGTTAGAACAGTTTTTGGGGAATCTGATAAGGGATATATGGGATAGCATTGAAGTCTATGGTGTAAAGAAAATATCCTCAGATAAAAACTAGAAAGAAGCTTTCTGAGAAAGTTATTTGCATTATGTGAACTCATCTCACAGAGTTACACCATTCTTTTCATTGCGCCATTTGATAACACTGTTTTGGTGGAATCTACATATGGGTATTTTGGAGCTCATTGAAGGTTAAGGTGACAAAGGAAATATCTTCATATAAAAACTAGAAAGACGCTTTCTGAGGAAATGCTTTCTGATGTGCTAATTCTTGTCACAGAGTTACAGGATTCTGTTCATGGAGCAGTTTGGTAACACTGTTTTTGTAGAATCTGAGAAGGGACATTTTTGGATTGCTTTTGTTTTAATTTATTTATTGTTATTATACTTTAAGTTGTAAGTGCATTAATTGCATAACATGCAGGTTTGTTACATACGTATACTTGTGCCATGTTAGTCTGCTGCACCCATCAACTCGTGTTTTACATCAGGTATAACTCCCAGTAATCCCTCCCCCTCCCATGATAGGCCCGGTGTGTGATGTTCCTTCCTGAGTCCAAGTGATCTCGTTGTTCAGTTCCCAACTATGAGTGAGAACATGCGGTGTTTGGTTTTCTGTTCTTGTGATAGTTTGCTAAGAATGATGGTTCCAGCTGCATCCATGTCCTACAAAGGGACGCAAACTCATCCTTTTTTATGTCTGCATAGTATTCCATGGTGTATGTGCCACATTTTTCTTAATCAATCTGTCACTGATGGACATTTGGGTTGATTCCGAAGTCTTTACTATGGTGAATAGTGCTGCAATAAGCATGCCGTGTGCGTGTGATAACATAGCATTTATAATCCTTGGGTATATCCCCAGTAATGGATGGCTGGGTCATATGGTACATCTAGTTCTAGATCCTTGAGGAATCGCCATACTGTTTTTCCATAATGGTTGAACTAGTTTACAATCCCACCAACAGTGTAAAGTGTTCCTATTTCTCCACATCCTCTCAGCACCTGTTGTTTTCCTGACTTTTTAATGATGCAGCCATTCTAACTGGTGTGAGATGGTATCTCATTATTAGTTTTGATTTTGCATTTCTCTGATGGCCCAGTGATGATGAGCATTTTTCATATGTCTGTTGGCTGTGAATGTCCTCTTTTTGAGAAATGTCTGTTCATGTATCCTTTGCCCACTTTTGATGGGGTTGTTTGTGTTTTTCTTGTAAATTTGTTTTAGCGAGTTCTTTGTAGGTTCTGGATATTAGCCCTTTGTCAGATGAGTAGATTGCAAAATGTTCTCCCATTCTGTAGGTTGCCTGTTCCTCTGATGGTAGTTTCTTTTGCTGTGCAGAAGCTCTTTAGTTTAATTAGATCCCATTTGTCAATTTTTGGCTTTTTGCTTGCCAAATTGCTTTGGTGTTTTTAGCATGAAGTCTTTGCCCATGCCTATGTCTGAATGAATTTGCTACCTAAGGTTTCCTCTAGGATTTTTTATGGTATTAGGTCTAACATTTAGAGTCTCTAATCCATCTTGAATTAAGGCCGCCGTATAAAGGGAGTAAGGGAAAGGATCAGTTTCAGCTTTCTACTGATGGCTAGCCAATTTTCCCAGCACCATTTATTAAATAGAGAGGGAATCCTTTCCCCATTTCTTGTTTTCTCAGGTTTGTCAAAGATCAGATGAAACAGCAGATGTGTGAGTATTATTTCTGAGGGACTCTGTTCTGTTCCATTGGTCTATATATCTCTGTTTTGGTACCAGTACCATGCTGTTTTGGTTACTGTAGCCTTGTAGTATGGATTTGAAGTCAGGTATGATGCCTCCAGCTTTGTTCTTTTGACTTAGGATTGTCTTGGAGATGCGGGCTCTTTTTGGTTCCATATGAACTTTAAAAGCAGTTTTTCAATTCTGTGAAGGAAACTCATTGGCAGCTTGATGGGGATGGCATTGAATATAAAATTACCTTGGGCGAGTATGGCCATTTTTCACGATGTGATTCAGCCTATCCATGAGCATGGTACATGTTCTTCCATTTGTTTTGTGTCCTCTTTTATTTCACTGAGCAGTGGTTTGTAGTTCTCCTTGAAGAGGTCCTTTACATCCCTTATAAGTTGTATTCCTAGGTATTTTGATTCTCTTTGAAGCAATTGTGAATGGAAGTTCATTCATGGTTGGCTCTCTGTTTGTCTGTTATTGGTGTATAAGAATGCTTGTGATTTTGCACATTAATTTTGTATCCTGAGACTTTGCTGAAGTTGCTTATCAGCTTAAGGAGATTTTTGAGCTGAGACAATGGGGTTTTCTAAATATACAAATCATGTCATCTGCAAACAGGGACAATTTGACTTCTTCTTTCCTAACTGAATACCCTGATTTCTTTCTCTTGCTTACTAAATTGCCCTAGCCAGAACTTCCAACACTATGTTGAATAGGAGTGGTGAGAGGGCATCCTAATCTTGTGCCAGTTTTCAAAGGGGGAATTTTCCAGTTTTGCCCATTCAGTATGACCGGCTGTGGGTTTGTCAAGTAAGCTCTTATGATTTTTGAGATACGTTCCATCAATACCGAATTTATTGAGCGTTTTTTGCATATGAAGGGCTGTTGAATTTTGTCCAAAAGCCTTTTTCTGCATCTATTAGAGATAATCATGTGGTTCTTGTCTTTGGTTCTGTTTATATGCTGGATTATGTTTATTGATTTGCGAATGTTGAACCAGCCTTGCATCCCAGGGATGAAGCCCGCTTGATCATGGTGGATAAGCTTTTGATGTGTTGTTGGGCGGTTTTGCCGAGGAAGGTATTTTTATTGAGGATTTTTTGCATCGATGTTCATCAGGGATGGTCTAAAATTCTCTTTTTCGTGTCTCTGCCAGGCTTTGAGTATCAGGATGATGTTGGCCTCATAAAATGAGTTATGGAGGATTCCCTCTTTTTCTATTGATTGGAATAGTTTCAGGAATGGTACCAGCTCCTCCATATACCTCTGGTAGGAATTCAGCTGTGAATCCATCTGGTCCTGTGGACTTTTATTGGTTGGTAGGCTATTAGTGTGCCTCAATTTCAGAGCCTATATTGGTCTATTCAGGGATTCAACTTCTTCCTGGTTTAGTCTTGGAAGAGTGTAGTGTCAGGAAATTATCCATTTCTTCTAGATTTTCCAGTTTATTTAGTAGAGGTGTTTATAGTGTTCTCTGATGGTAGTTGTGTATTTCTGTGGGGTCGGTGGTGATATCCCTTGATCATTTTTAATTGCGTTGATTTGATTCTTCTCTTTTCTTCTTTATTAGTCTTGCTAGTGGTCTGTCAGTTTTGTTGATCTTTTCAAGGCAACTCCTGGATTCATTGATTTTTGGAGGTTTTGTGTCTCTATCTCCTTCAGTTCTGCTCTGATCTTAGTTATTTGCTTGCCTTCTGCTAGCTTTGGAATGTGTTTGCTCTTGCTTCTCTGTTTGGTTCTTTTTAATTGCGATGTTAGAGTGTCAATTTTTGATCTTTCCTGCTTTCTCTTGTGGGCATTTAGTGCTATAAATTTCCCTCTGCACACTGCTTTAAATGTGTCCAGAGATTCTGGTATATTGTATCTTTGTTCTCATTGGTTTCAAGAGAACATCTTTATTTCTGCCTTCATTTCGTAATGTACCCAGTAGTCATTCAGGGAGCAGGTTGTTCAGTTTCCATGTAGTTGAGCGGTTTTTGATTGAGTTTCTTAGTCCTGAGTTCTAGTTTGATTGCACTGTGGTCTGAGACCAGTTTGTTATAATTTCTGTTCTTGTACATTTGCTGAGGAGTGCTTTACTTTGAATTATATGGTCAATTTGGAGTAAGTACGATGTGGTGCTGAAAGAATGTATATTCTGTTGATTTGGGGTGGAGAGTTCTATAGATGTCTATTAGGTCTGCTTGCTGCAGAGAGATGAGTTCAATTCCTGGACATCCTTGTTAACTTTTCTTAGTCTCGTTGATCTGTCTAATGTTGACAGTGGGAGTGTTGAAGTCTCCCATTATTGTGTAAGTCTAAGTCTCTTTGTAAAGTCCTCTGGGACTTGCTTTATGAATCTGGAGTGCTCCTGTATTGGGTGCATATATATTTAGGATAGTTAGCTCTTCCTGTTGAATTGATCCCTTGACCATTATGTAATAGCCTTCTTTGATCTTCAATCTTCAGTCAGTTTCTTTTAATCAGGACCAGGTTCCTGGCTTTTATTCCTCCATTTAATGATGAAATCCATCCTTGTTACAGACTAATAATCTGATGTTGAATCGGATCCTCGAGATAATGAATGATCAGATCGACTATCCAGTTCTAATCGCCTGGTCGAAGCATTTAGTCCATTTACATTTTAAAGGTTAAGATTGTTATGTGAACAGTCGATCTGCCATTATGATATTAACTGGTTATTTTGCTCGTTAGTTGATGCAGTTTCTTCCTAGCCTCGATGGTCTTTACATTTTGGCATGTTTTGCAATGGCTGGTACCGGTTGTTCCTTTCCATGTTGATGCTTCCTTCAGGGTCTCTTGTAAGGCAGGCCTAGTGGTGACAAAATCTCTAAGCATTTGCTTATGTAAAGGATTTTATTTCTCCTTCACTTATGAAACGGATTTAACGGATATGAAATTCTGGGTTTAAAATTCTTTTCTTTAAGAATGTTGAATATTGGCCCCCACTCTTCTGGCTTGGAGAGTTTCTGCCGAGAGATCTGCATGAGTCTGATAGGCTTCCTTTGTGGGTAACCCGACCTTTCTCTCTGGCTGCCATAAGATTTTTTTTCCTTCATTTCAACTTTGGTGAATCTGGCAATTATGTGTCTTGGAGTTGCTCTTCTCGAGGAGTATCTTTGTAGTGTTCTCTGTATTTCCTGGATTTGAATGTTGGCCTGCCCTACCAGGTTGGGAAGTTCTCCTGGATGATATCCTGAAAGAGTGTTTTCCAACTTGGTTCCGTTTCCCCTCACTTTCAGGCACCCCAATCAGACCCGGAGATTTGGTCTTTTACATAATCCCATGCTTCCTGCAGGCTTTGTTCATTTTTTCTTTTTCTTCTTTTTCTTTTGGTTTCTCTTCGCTTCATTTCATTCATTTGATCCTCAATAAACGATACTCTTTCTTCCAGTTGATCAGTGGTTACTGAAGCTTGTGCATTTGTCGCGTATTTCACCGTGTCATGGTTTTCATCTCTTTCATTTGGTTTATGACCTTCTCACCATTAATTAGTCTGTCGTCAATTCTTCCACTTTTTTTTTCAAGATTTTTTAGTTTTCTTTATTGCTGGGTACGTAATTCCTCCTTTAGCTCTAAGAAATTTGATGGACTAAAGCCTTCTTCTCTCATCTCGTCAAAGTCATTTTCCGTCCAGCTTTGATCCGTAGCTGGCGATGAGCTGCGCTCCTTTGCGGGGAGATGTGCTCTTATTTTTGAATTTCCAGCTTTCTGCCCTGCTTTTTCCCCATCTTTGTGGTTTTATCTGCCTCTGGTCTTTGATGATGGTGATGTGCTGATGGGGTTTTGGTGTGGAGTGTTCCTGTTTGATGGTTTTCCTTCTAACAGTCGGGACCCTCAGCTGTAGGTCTGTAAGGAGGGTAGCGAGGTCCTCAGACCCTGTTTGCCTGGGTATCAGCAGCAGAGGCTGCAGAAGATGAAATATTTCTGAACAGCAGGTGTACCTGTCTGATTCTTGCTTTGGAAGCTTCTTCTCAGGGGTATACTCCACCCTGTGTGGTGTGTGTGGGGTGTCAGACTGCCCCTAGTGGGGAATGTCTCCCAGTTAGGCTACTCAGGGGTCAGGGACCCACTTGAGCAGGCAGTCTGTCCGTTCTCAGATCTCAGCCTCCGTGTTGGGAGATCCACTGCTCTCTTCAAGCGTGTCAGACAGAGTGGTTTGCGTCTGCAGAGTTTTTCTGCTGCTGCTTTGTTGTTGTTGTTGTTGTTGTTGTGTAGCTGTGCCCTCTCCCAGAGGTGGAGTCTGCAGAGACAGGCAGGTTTCCTTGAGCTGCTGTGAGCTCCACCCAGTTGGGCTTCCCGGCAGCTTTGTTACTTAAGCCTCAGCAGTGGCCCTCCCCCAGCCTGGGCTGCTGCCGTGCGGTAGATCACAGACTGCTGTGCTAGCAATGAGGGAGGCTCCGTGATGGGACCCTCCCGGCCAGGTGTGGGATATGATCTCCTGGTGGCCTGTTTGCTTAAAGCGCAATATTGGGGTGGAGTTACCCGATTTTCAGGTGTTGTGTGTCTCAGTTCCCCTGGCTGGGAAAAGGGATTCCCTTCCCCTTGGCGGCTTCCCAGGTGGTGATGCCTGCGCCCTGCTTCAACTCTCGCTGGTCGGGCTGCAGCAGCTGACCAGCACCGATAATCGGCACTCCCAGTGAGATGAACCAGTACCTCAGTTGAAAATGCAGAAATCACCCGGTCTTCTGTGGCTGGCGCTGGGAGTTGGAGACTGGAGCTGTTCTATTCGGCCATCTTCGAGAAGGGACATTTTAGTTGCTTTGAAGCCTATGGTGAAAAATATCCTCAGATAAAAACCGGAAAAGCTTCCTGAGAGAAAGTTCTTTGTGACATGTGAATTCATCTCAGAGTTACACCTTTCTTTCATGGAGCAGTTTTCTGACACTGTTTTCGTAAAATCTGCAAAGGAATATTTGTTAGCACATTGTGGCCTATAGTGAAAAGGGGGTATCCTCAGATAAAAACTAGAAAGAAGCTTTCTGTAATACTGCTTTGTGATGTGTGGGTAGCTCACAGAATTACACACCATTCTTTCCATTGTTCAATTTACTAGCGCTGTTTTCTTGGAATCTGCAATGGGATATTCTGGAGGCTGATGAATCTTATGGTGACAAAAGGAAATATCCTGAGACAAAAATTAGAAAGAAGGTCTCTGAGAAACTGTTCTGTGATTTGTGAATTTATCTAACAGAATTACATCTTCTTTTCACAGAGCAGTTGCTAACACTGATTTCGTGGAACCTGCAAAGGGATATTTTGGTCGCGCGTGAGGCCTATGGTGAAAAGGAGATATCTCAGATAAAAACTAGAAAGAAGCTTTCTGAGAAATTTCATTGTGATGTTTGAATTCATCTCATAGGGTTCCACCTTTCTTTTGATGGAGCAGTTTGCTAACACTGTTTTCGTGTAATCTGCAAGGGGATATTTGGGAGTGCTTTGAGACCTATGGTGAGAAATTAAATATCATCAGATAAACATAGAAAGATTTTTGAGAAACTGCTTAGAGATGTGTGAATTCTTCTCACAGTGTTACACTGTTCTTTTCATTGAGTACTTTGATATCACTGTCTTTATGGAAACTGCAACAGGATATTTGGGAGCACATTGAAGCCTATGGTGAAAAAGGAAATATCCTCAGATAAAAATCAAAAAGAAGCTTTCTGAGAGACTGCTTTGTGATGTGTGACTTCATCTCACAGAGTTACATGATTCTTTTCATTGAGAAGTTTACTAACACTGTTTTCTTGTAATCTGCAATGGGATATTTCGGAGAGCACAAAAGCTTACAGTGACAATGGAAATTTCCTCAGGCAAAAACTAGAAAGAAGATTCCTGAGAAACTTCTTTGCGATTTCTGAATTCATCTCAAAGAGTTACACCACTCTTTTCATGGAGAAGTTTGGTATCACTGTTTTTGGGGAATCTGAGAAGGGATATTTTACATGGCATTGAAGCCTATGGTGACAAAGGAATTATCCTCAGATAAAAACTAGAAAGAAGCTTTCTGAGAAACTGTTTCATGATATGTGAATTCATAGCACAGAGTTACACCTTTCTTTTCATGCAGCCGATTGCTAACAGTTTTCTTGGAATCTACAAAGGGATATGTGGGAGCGCATTGAGGTCTATGGTGAAAAACTAAATATCCTAAGATAAAAACGAGAAAGAAGCTTTCTGAGAAACTGCTTTGTGATTTGTGGATTGTTCTCAGAGAGTTACACCACTCTTTTCGTGGATGAGTTTGGTAGCACTGTTTTTGAGGAATCTGAGAAGGGATAATTTGTATCACATTGAAGCCTAGGTGACAGAGGGAATATCCTCAGATAAAATATGGAAAGAAGGTTTCCAAGAAACTTCTTGGTGATGTGTGAATTTATTTCACAGAGTTACACCTTTCTTTTCATGGAGCAGTTTGCTAACACTGTTTTCTTGGAATCTGCAGTGGAATGATTTGGAGTGCAATGAAGCTTATGGTGACAAACGAAATACACTCATATAAAAATTAGAAAGAAGGCTTCTGAGCAACCGCGTGTGATGTTTGAATTCATCACAGGGATCTCGATCAACAGTTCATTATCAGTTTCTGAACTCGACTCCGGGTCTTTTTAGAAAATGCTTTGTGATGTCTTAATTCATCTCACAGAGTTACATGATTCTATTCATGGATCAGTTTGGTAGCACTGTTTTTGGGGAATCTGAGAAGAAGTATTTTGGATCACATTGAAGCCTATGGTGACAAAGGAAATCTCAGACAAAAACTAGAAAGAATCTCTCTGAGAAACTTCTTGGTGATGTGTGAATTCCTCTCACAGAGTTTCAGCTTTCTTTTCATGGAGCAGTTTGCTAACACAGTTTTCATATAATCTGCAAAGGGATATTTGGGAGCACATAGAGGCCTGCAGTGAAAAAAGGAAGTATTCCCAGAGTAAAACTGGAAAGAACCTCTCTGAGAAACTACTTTGTGATGGTTGGATTCATCCCACAGAGTTACACCATTATTTTCCTTGAACTGTTTGTTGACACTGTTCTTGAGGAATGTGCAATAGGATATTTGAGAGCACATTGAAGCCTATGGTGAAAATGGAAATATTCTAAGATAAAAACTAGAAAGAAGTTTTCTGACAAAGTTCTTTGTGAAGTCTGGATTCATCTCACAGTGTTACACCTTACTTTTCATGGAGCAGTTTACTACCACTGTTTTTATGGAATCTACAAAGGGATATTTGCGAGTGTATTGAGGACTATGAAGAAAAAGGAAATATCTTCAGAAAAAAAGTGGAAAGAAACTTTCTGAGAAACTTTTTTGTGATGTGTGAATTCATCTCACAAAGTTACACTGTTCTTTTTATTGAGCAGTTTGCTAACACTGTTTTTGTGGAATGTGAAATAGGGTATTCGAGAGTGCATTGAAGCCTATGGAGACAAAGGAAATATCCTCAGACAAAAACTAGAAAGAACCTTTCTGAGAAACTACTTTCTGATTTGTGAATTCATATCACAGAGTTACACCTTTCTTGTCATGGAGCAGATTTTTAGCACTGATTTTGGGAAATCTGAGAAGGGATATTTAGGATGACATTGAAGCCTATGGTGACAAAAGAAATACCTCAGATAAAAACTAGACAGAAGCTTTCCTAGAAACTGCTTTGCGATGCTTGAATTCATCTCACAGAGTTACACCATTCTGTCCATGGAGTCATTTGCTAACACTGCTTTCGTGGAATCTGCAAAGGGATATTTGAGAGCACATTGAGGCATATAATGAAAAAAAGAAATATCCTCTGAATAAACACTATAAGGAAGTTTTCTGAGAAACTGCTTTGTGATGTGTGACTTCATCTCACACAGTTACACCATTCTTTTCATTGAGCAGTTTGTTAACACGTTTTTCTTGGAATCTGCAATGGGATATTTGAGATCGCTTTGAGGCCTATGGTGAATAAGGAAATATTCTCTGATAAAGACTAGAAAGAAGCTTTCTGTGAAACAGCTTTCTGATGTGTGAATTCATCTCACTGAGTTACACGATTCTTTTATTGGAGCAGTTTGGTAGCATTCTTTTTGGGGAATCTGTGAAGGGATATTTTTGGTCTCATTGAAGCCTATGTTGACAAATTAAATATCCTCAGATAAAAAACTAGAAGGAGCGCTTTCTGAGATATACGCGATGTGGCCATTCCTCTAAAGGTTACGTCTTTCCTTCCTGGAGCAGTTTGCTAACACTGTTTTCATGGAATCTGCAATGGGATATTCCGGAGCCCTTTGATGCCTACAGGGAAAAATGAACTTTCGTCAGATAAAAACTAGAAAGAAGCCTTCTGAAAAACATCTTTGTGATGTGTGAATTCTTCTAACAGAGTTTCACCATTCTTTTCATTGAGGAGTGTGATAACACAGTTTTCCTGCAATCTGCAATAGGATATCTGGGAGTGCATTGTTGACCTAGGGTCCAGGAAATATCCACAGATAAGATCCAAAAAGCTTTCTGTTAAACTGCATTGTGAACTCATCTCACAGAGTTACATCATTCTTTTCATTGAGAAGTTTGCTAACACTTTTTCGTTAATCTGCTGTAGACATTGGGGGAGCACATTGATTAAACCTTGGTGAAAAAGGAAATATACTCAGATAAAAACTAGAAAGAAGTTTTCTGACAAACATCTTTGCAATATGTGAATTCATCTCACAGAGTTACACCATTTTTCTCATGTAACAGTTTGGTAGCACTGTTTTTTGGGGAATCTGAGAAAGCGTGAAGCCTATGGTGACAAAGGAAACATCCTCAATTAAAAACTAGAAAGAAGATTTCTGAGAAACTGCTTTGAGATGTGTGAATTCATCTCACGGAGATACACTGTTATTTTCATTGAGTAGTTTGATAACACTGTTTTCTTGGAATATGCAATAGAATATTTGGGAGTGCATTGAAGTCTATTGTGACAAAGGAAATATCCTCAGATCAATACCAAAAAGCAGCTTTCTGTGAAACTGTTTTGTGATGTGTCAATTCACCTCACAAAGTCACACAATTCCTTTCATTGACAAATTTGCTAACAGTTCTTTCCTGGAATCTAGAATGGGATATTCCAGAGCTCATTGAGGAATATGGTGAAAAATTTCCTCAGATAAAAGCTGAAAACACAGAGAAAGTGCTTTGTTATGTGTCAATTCATCTCACAGAGTTACACCATTCTTTTCATGGAGCAGTTTTGTAGCACTGTTTCTGGGTAGACTGAGAAGGGATATTTTGGATTGCATTGAAGCCCAAGGTGACAAAGGAAATATTCTTAGATTAAAACTAGACAGAAATTTTCTGAGAAACTTCATTGTTATGTGTGTATTCATCTCACAGAATAACACCATTCTTTTCATGGAGCAGTTTGCTAATACTGTTTTCATGTAACCTACAAAGGGATATTTGGGAGCCAGCTGAGGCCTATGGTGAAAAAGCAAATATTCTCAGAAAAAAAAACTAGAAAGAAGCTTTCTGAGAAACTGTTTTGTGATGTGTGAATTCATCTCACAGTGTTACACCACTCTTTTCATGGAGAAGTTTGGGAGCATTGTTGTTGGGGAATCTGAGAAGGGATATTTTGAATCACATCGAAGCCTGTGGTTACTAAGGAGATATCCTCGGATAAAAACTAGAAAGAAGGTTTCTGAGAAAGTTCTTTGTTGTGTGTGAATTCACCTCTCAGAGTTACACTGTTCTTTTCATTGAGAAGTTTTCTAACACTTTTTTTTGTGTAATCTGCAATGGGATATTGTGGAGAGCACTGAGGAATATGGAGATAAAGGAAATATCCACAGATAAAGTGTAGAAAGAAGCAGTCTAAGAAACAGTTTTGTTATGTGTGAATTCATATCACAGAGTCACACCTTTCTTTTCATGGAGGAGTTTGCTTATACTGTTTTCATGAAATCTGCAAAGGGATATTTGGGAGTGCATTGAGGCCTAGGAAATATCCTTAGATAAAAACTAGCAAGAAGCTTTCTGAGAAGCAACTTTGTGATGTCTGAACTCATCTCACAGAGTTACACCATCCTTTTCGTGGAGCAGTTTGGAAGCACTGTTTTTGGGGAATCTGAGAAGGGATATTTTGGACTGCATTGAAGCCTAAGGTGACAAAAGAAATATCCTCAGATAAATCTAGAAAAAAGCTTTCTGAGAAAATTCTTTTTGATGTGTGAAATCATCTCACAGAGTTACACCTTTATTTTCATGCAGCTGTTTGATAACACTCTTTTACTGGTATCTGCAATAGGATATTTAAGAGCACATTGAAGCCTATGGTGACAAAGAAATATGCTCAGATAAAAGTCAAAAAGAAACTTTCTGTGAAACTGGTTTGCATTGTGTGAATTCATCTCACTGAGTAACACTCTTCTTTTCATTGAGAAGTTTGCTAACACTTTTTTCGTTTAATCTGCAATGGGATATTTGGGAACTCATTGAGGAATACAGTAAAAAGGAAACATCCTCAGATAAAAACTGGAAAGAAGCTTTAGAGAAACTCCGTTGTGATATGTGCATTCATCTCTTAGAGCTAAACGTTTCTGTTGAGAGAGCACTTTGGCATCACTGTATTTGTGCTGTCTGAGAAGGGATATCTGAGAACACATTGAAGAGTATGATGGTGAAGGAAATATTCTCAGACAACAACCAACAAAACTTTCTGAGAACCTGCTATGATGTTTTAGTTATCTCAGAGACTTACACCTTGCTTTCCATGAAGCAATTTGCTAACACTATTTTCATGGAAACTGCAAAGGAATATTCATAATGCATTGAGGCAAAGGGTAAAAAAGGAAATATCATCAGACAAAACTAGAAAAACTGACAAACTGCTTTGTGATTTGTGAATGCATTGCACAGAGTTACACGATTCTTTTCATGGAGCAATTTTTTAGCACTGTTTTTGGAGAATTTGAGAAGGGATAATTTGGATCACATAGAAGACTATGGTGACAAAGGAAATATCCTCACATAAAGTCTAAAAAAGAAACTTTCTGAGGCTTTCTTGTACTTGTGAATTCATCTCTGGAGATTACACCGCTCTTTCATTAGAAGTTTACTAACACTTTTTTCATAAGTCTACAATGGGATGTTATGGAGACGTGGGGACTATGGTGAAAAATATCATCAGATAAAAACTAGAAGAGCTTTCTGAGAAACTGCTCTGATGTGTGAGATTCACCTCCTGAGTTACATTCTTTTCATGGAGCAGTTTGGTAGCACTGCTTTTGGGGAATTTGAGAACAGATATTTTGGATCGCGTTGAAGCCCATGGTGACAAAGATAATATCTTCAAAAAAAAACCAAGAAAGAAGCCTCTGAGAAATTTCCTTGTGATGTGTGAATTCATCTCACAGAGTTCCACCTGTCTTTTCATGGAAGAGTTTGCAAACACTGTTTTCACGGAATCTGCAAAGTGATGTATGGGAGCATAATGAGGCCTATGATGTAAAAGGAAATATCCTCAGATGAAAACTGGAAAGAAGCTATCTGAGAAACTAACTCTGGATGGGTGAATTCATCTCAGAGATACACTGTTGTTTTCATTGAGCAGTTTGATAACACTGTTTTCATGGAATCTGAAATAGGATATTTGGGAGCACATTGAAGCCTATGGTGACAAAGTACATATCCTCTGATAAAAATCAAATAGAAGCTTTCTGATAAACTGATTTGTGATATGTGAATTTATCTCACAGATTTATACCTTTCTTTTCATGGAGGAGTTTTCTAACACTTTTTTTATGGAATCCGCAAAGGGATATTCAGAAGCGCGTTGAGTCTATGGTGATAGAGGAAATATACTCAGAAAAAAACTAGAAAGAAGCTTTCTGAGAAACTGCTTTGTGATGTGTGAAATCATCTCACAGAAGTACACCTTTCTTTTCAATGAGGAGTTTGATAACAGTGTTTTCATGGAATATGCAGTAAGATATTTGGGAGCGCATTGAAGCCTATGGTGACAAACGAACTATCCTCAGATAAAAGTCAAAAAGAAGCTTTCTGTGAAATGGCTTTGTGATTTTTGAATTCATCTCATAGAATTACACCGTACTTTTCACTGAGAAGTTTGCTAACAATTTTTTTGATTATTCTGCAACGGGATATTTGAGAGCACCTTGAGGATGGATATGGTGAAAATGGTAATATCCTCAGATAAAACCAGAAAGAAGGTTTGTGAGAAATAGCATTGTGATATGTAAATGCATCTCACAGAGTTACACCTTTCTTTTCATGGAGCAGTTTGCTAACACTCTTTTCGTGGAATCTGCAGAGGGATATTTAGGAGTGCACTGAAGCCTATAGAGAAAAAGGAAATATCCTCATACAAAAAGTAGGAAAAATCTTTCCAAGAAGCTGTCTTGTGATGTGTGAATTCATCTCACAGAGTTCCACCATTCTTTTCATTGAGCAGTTTGCAAACACTGTTTTCTGGGAATCTGCAATGGGATATTCCAGAGCTCATTGAGGCCTATAGTGAAAAAGGAAATATCCTTAGATAAAAACTAGAAAGAAGCTTTCATGAGAAACAGTTTTGTGATATTTGAATTCATCTTACAGAATGACACCATTCTCTTCATTGAGAAGTTTGATAACGCTGTTTTCCTGGCATCTGCAATAGGATATTTGGGAGTGCATTGAAGCCTCTGGTGACAAAGGAAATATCCTCACACGAAAAAAACAAAACCGGCTTTGAAAACTGCTTTGTGATGTGTGAATTCATCTTACAGATTTACACCTTCCTTTTCATGGAGCAGTTTGCTAACACTATTTTCCTGGAATCTGCAAAGGGATGTTCGTGAGCGCATGAGGCAAAAGGTGAAAAAGGAAATATCCTCAGACAGAAACTAGAAAGAAGCTTTCTGAAAAACTACTTTGTGATTTGTGAATTCACCTCACAGAGTTACACAATTCTTTTCATGGAGCAGTTTGGAAGCACCGTTTTTGGGGAATCTGAGAAGGGATATTTTGGATCACACTGAAACCTATGGTGCAAAAGGAAATAATCTCAGATAAAAGCTGGAAAGAAGCTTTCTGGGAAACTTCTTTATGATGTATGAATTCATCTCACAGATTTACACAGTTATTTGAATTGCATTCAAGCCTATGGTGACAAAGGAAATATCCTCAGATGAGTAATAGAAAGAAGCTTTCTGAGAAAATGCTTTGTGTTGTGTGAATTCATCTCACAGAGTTACACGATTCTTTTCTTGCAGCAGTTTGGTAACACTGTCTTCGTGGAATCTGCAAAGGGATATATGGGAGTGCTTTGAAGCCGATAGTGACAAAGGAAATATCCTAGGATAAAAACCAAAAAGAAGCTTTCTGATAAGCTGCCTTGTGATGTGTGAATTCATGTCACAGAGTTACCTTGTTCTTTTCATTAAGCAGTTTTCTCACACTGTATTCTTGGAATCTGTGATGGGACATATCGGAGAACACTGAAGCTTATGGTGACAAAAGAAATATCCTCAGACAAAAACTCTGGAGAAACTTTCTTAGAAACTTCTTTGTGATTTGTGAATTAATCTCACAGAGTTACACAATTCTTTTCATGTAGCAGTTTGGTAGCACTGTTTTTTTGGAATCTGAGAAGGGATATTTTGGATCGCATTGAAGCCAAGAGTGACAAATAAAATATTCTCAGACAAAAACTAGAAGAAAGCCTTCTGAGTAACTTCTTTGTTTGTGTGAATTCATCTCACAGAGTTACACTGCTCTTTTCATTGAGCAGTTTACTAACACTCTTTTCCAGGAATCTGCAAGGGGATATTTTTAGAGACTCAAGGCCTATCTTGAAAAAGGAATTATCCCCAGATAAAAACTAGTAACAATCATTCTGAGAAACTGTTTTGTGATGTGTGAGTTCATCTCACACAGTTACACTGTACTCTTCATGCAGCAGTTTGCTAACACTGTTTTCTTGGAAACTGCAGTGGGATACTTTGGAGCGCATTGAAGACTACGGTGACAAAGGAAATATCCCTCAGATAAAACCAAAAAAATGCTCTCTGGAAACTGCATTGTGATAAGAAATTCATATCACAGAGTTACACCTTCTTTCATGCAGCTGTTTTCTAACACTGTTTAAGTGGAATCTGCAAAGGGATATTTGTGAGTGCACTGAGGCCTATGGTGAAAAAGGAAATATCCTCAGATAAAAATGAGAAATAAGCATTCTGAGAAACGGCTTTGGGTTGTTTTAGTTCATCTCACAGAGTTGCATGATTCTTTTCATGGATCATTTGGTAAAGCTGTTTTGGGGGGATCAGAGAAGGCATATTTTGGATCGCATTGAAACCTGTGTTGAGAAGGGAAATATCCTAAGAATTAAACTAGAAAGAAGTTTTCTGAGAAAGTAGTTTGTGATTTGTGAACTCATCTCATAGGAGTACATGGTTCTTTTCACTGATCAATTTGAAAACACTGTTTTTGTGGAATCTGCAATAGGATATTTGGGAGCGCATTAAAGCCTATAGTGACATAGGAAAAATCCTCAGATAAAAACTCAAAAAAAGCTTTCTGAGAAACTGCTTTGTGATGTGTGAATTCATCTCACTGAGTTACACTGCTCTTCTCATTGAGCAGTCTCCTAACACTCTTTTTGTGGAATCTGAAATTGGATATTTTGGAGCAAATTGAGGCCTATGTTGAAAAAGGAATTACCCTCATATGAAAACTAGAAGGAAGATTTCTGGGAAACTGCTTTGTAATGTGTGAAATCATCTCACAGAGTTACACTGTACTTTTCATTCAGGAGTTTGCTAACACTGTTTTCTTGGAATCTGCAGTGGGATATATCGGAGCACATTGAAGATTATGGTGACAAAGGGAATATCCTCAGATAAAAACCAAAAATAAGCTTTCTTAGAAAACACTTTGTGATGTGTGAATTCATCTCACAGAGTTATACCGTTCTTTTCATTGAGTAGTTTGCTAACACTTTTCTCGTTTAATCTGCAGTGTAATATAAGGTCACACATTCAGGAACATAATGACAAAGGAAATATCCTCAGATAAAAACTAGAAATAAGATTTGTGAGAAAGATCTTTGTGATGTGTGCATTCACCTCAGAAAGTTACACACTCCTTTTCATGAATCAGTTTCCTAACATTGTTTTCATTGGATCTGCAAAGGGATATTTTGAAGCACTTTGAGGCCTATAGTGAAAAAGGAAATCTCATCAGAAAAAACGGAGAAAGGAGCTTTCTGAGAAACTGCTTTGTGATGTGTGAATTCATCTCACAGAGTCATACCGTTCTTTACATTGAGCAGTATGATAACACGGTTTTCGTGGAATCTGCAATAGGATATTTGGGAGTGCTTTGAAGCCTATGGAGACAAATGAATTATCCTCTGATAAAAACCAAAAGATGCTCTCTGAGAAACTGCTTTGTGATGTGTGAAATCATCTCACAGAGTTACACTGTTCCTTTAATTGAGCTGTGTGCTAACACTGTTTCCTTTGAATCTGCAATGGGATATTTCAGTGTACATTGAAGCTTTTTGAGACAAAGGAAATATCCTCAGACAAAAACTGGAAAGAAGCTTTCTGAGAAACTGCTTTGTGGTGTGTTAATTCATCTCACAGAGTTACATGATTCTTTTCATGGCACAGTTTGGTAGTACTCTTTTTGGGGAATCTGAGAAGGGATGTTTTGGATCATATTGAAGCCTGTGTTGAAAAGGAAATATCCTCAGATAAATCTAGAAAGAAGCTTTCTGAGAACGTTCCTTGTGATGTGTGACTTTATCCCACAAAGTTACAACTTTCTGTCCATGGAGTCGTTTGCTAAACTGTTTTCATGTAATCTTCAAGGGGATATTTGGGAGGACATGGAGGCCAATTGTGAAAAACTAAATGTCCTCAGATAAAAACAAAAAAGATGCGTTCTGAGAAACTGCTTTGTGATGTGTGAATTCATCTCACAGTGTTACACTTTTCTTTTCATTGAGCGGTTTGCTAACAATGTTTTCTTGGAATCTGCAATGGTATATTTCGGAGTGAATTGAGGCCTATGTTGGAAACGGAATTATCCTAAGATAAAAAGTAGAAAGAAGCATTCTAAGAACCTGCTTTGTGATGTGTGAATTCATCTCGTGGAGTTACACTGTACTTTTCACTCAGCAGTTTGCTAACACTGTTTACTTGGAATCTGCAGTGGGATACATTGGAGCACTTGAAGAATTTGGTGACAAAAGAAATATCCTCAGATAAAAACCAAAAATAAGCTTTCTGAGAAACTGATTTGTGATGTGTGAATTCATGTCACAGAGATACACCATTCTTTTTTTAATTTTTTTATTTATTATTATTATTCTTTAAGTTCTAGGGTACATGTGCATAACGTGCAGGTTTGTTACATATGTATACTTGTGCCATGTTGCTGTCCTGCACCCATCAACTCGTCAGCACCCATCAACTCGTCATTTACATCAGGTATAACTCCCAATGCAATCCCTCCCCCCTCCCCCCTCCCCATGATAGGCCCCGGTGTGTGATGTTCCCCTTCCCGAGTCCAAGTGATCTCATTGTTCAGTTCCC
>NW_022160991.1:0-255 GCF_008728515.1 Papio anubis | reverse complement strand
CACGCGGATGCAGGAGGGGACCCAGATGCAGGAGGGAGCGGGGCTGCAGGAGGGAGTGGGCCTGCAGGGGGAGATGCAGATGCAGGAGGGGATGCAGGTGCAGGAGGGGACGCAGGTGCAGGAGGGGATGCAGGTGCAGGAGGGGACGGGGCTGCAGGAGGGGATGCAGGTGCAGGAGGGGATGGGGCTGCAGGAGGGAATGCAGATGCAGGAGGGGATGCAGATGCAGGAGGGCACGCGGATGCAGGAGGGGAC
>NW_022160990.1:0-255 GCF_008728515.1 Papio anubis | reverse complement strand
GCCTGGCTGATTTTTGTATTTTTAGTAGAGACAGGGTTTCACCATGTTGGCCAGCCTGGTCTCGAACTCCTGACCTCAGGTGATCCACCCACCTTGGCCTCCCAAAGTGCTGGGATTGCAGGCATGAGCCACTGTGCCCGGCATTTGTTGTTTGTTTTTGTATATTTGTTTGTTTTTGAGACAGGGTCTCACTTGGTTGCCCAGGCTGGAGTGCAGTGGCACAATCACCACTTACTGCAGCTTTGCAGCCTCGAC
>NW_022160989.1:0-255 GCF_008728515.1 Papio anubis | reverse complement strand
CTGAACTTGCCTCCATCATCCCATCATCCCTGTCCCTCCTGAGCTCAGGAGGGGCAGGAATGATGGAGGCAGGTTCAGGAGGGACAGGGATAATGGAGATGAGTTCAGAAGAGGCAGGGATGATGGAGGCAAGTTCAGGAGGAGGGGCAGGGATGATGGAGGTGAATTCAGGAGAAGGAGGGATGAGGGGAGGCTAGTTCAGGAGAGGCAAGGATGATGGAGGCGAGCTCAGGAGGGGCAGGGATGATGAAGGCG
>NW_022160988.1:0-256 GCF_008728515.1 Papio anubis | reverse complement strand
ACAGCACACACCCTACACTAAACACTGCACAGCATACACCCTACACTACACACCCCACAGCACACACCCCACAGCACACACCCCACAGCACACACACCGCATCACACGCCCCACAGCACACACCCCACAGCATACACCCTACACTACACACCCCACAGCACACACCCCACAGCACACACATCCCACAGTACACGACCCACAGTACACAGCCCACAGCATACACCCTACACTACACACCCCACAGCACACACCCCAC
>NW_022160987.1:0-256 GCF_008728515.1 Papio anubis | reverse complement strand
CCGGTTTCATCCGGCATGAACCGGTCTGATCCGGTTTGATCCGGTTTTATCCGGTTTCATCAAGTCTGAACCGGCTTGATCCGGTTTCATCTGGTTTGATCCGGTCTGATCCGGTTTGATCCGGTTTGATCCGGTTTCATCCGGTCTGAACCGGTTTGATCCGGTTTCATCTGGTTTGATCCGGTCTGATCCGGTTTGATCCGGTTTGATCCGGTCTGATCCGGTCTGGTCTGGTTTTATCCGGGTTTGGTCTGAA
>NW_022160986.1:0-256 GCF_008728515.1 Papio anubis | reverse complement strand
TAGTGAGGGATGACTGCAGCTAATGGTTTTTTTTTTTTTTTTTTTTTTAAACGTATATTTCATTCAATAATTTTGAAAAATAAAAAGGTACAAATGTCTGTAAACTATCATCAGGCCGGGCGCGGTGGCTCAAGCCTGTAATCCCAGCACTTTGGGAGGCCGAGACGGGTGGATCACGAGGTCAGGAGATCGAGACCATCCTGGCTAACCCGGTGAAAACCCGTCTCTACTAAAAAATACAAAAAACTAGCCAGGT
>NW_022160985.1:0-256 GCF_008728515.1 Papio anubis | reverse complement strand
CCGGTTTCATCCGGCATGAACCGGTCTGATCCGGTTTGATCCGGTTTTATCCGGTTTCATCAAGTCTGAACCGGCTTGATCCGGTTTCATCTGGTTTGATCCGGTCTGATCCGGTTTGATCCGGTTTGATCCGGTTTCATCCGGTCTGAACCGGTTTGATCCGGTTTCATCCGGTTTGATCCGGTCTGATCCGGTTTGATCCGGTTTGATCCGGTCTGATCCGGTCTGGTCTGGTTTTATCCGGGTTTGGTCTGAA
>NW_022160984.1:0-257 GCF_008728515.1 Papio anubis | reverse complement strand
CAGCCTGGCCAAAATGGTGAAACCCGTCTCTACTAAAAATACAAAAATTAGCCAGGCATGCTGGCAGGCACCTGTAATCCCAGCTACTTAGGAGGCTGAGGCAGAGAATAGCTTGAACCCGGGAGGCGGAGGTTGCAGTGAGCCCACATCGTGCCACTGCACTCCAGCCTGGGTGACAGAGAGCAAGACTCCATCTCGGAAAGGAGGGAGGGAAGGAAGGAAGGAAGGAAGGAAGGAAGGAAGGAAGGAAGGAAGAA
>NW_022160983.1:0-257 GCF_008728515.1 Papio anubis | reverse complement strand
TTCTTCTTCTTTTCTTTCTTCTTCTTCTTCTTCTTCTTTCTTCTTCTTCTTCTTCTTCTTCTTCTCCTTCTTCTCCTTCTCCTCCTTCTTCTTCTTCTTCTTCTTCTTCTTCTTCTTCTTCTTCTTCTTCTTCTTCTTCTTCTTCTCCTTCTTCTCCTTCTCCTTCTCCTTCTTCTCCTTCTTCTTCTTCTTCTCCTTCTTCTCCTTCTCCTTCTTCTTCTCCTCCTTCTCCTTCTCCTCCTTCTCCTTCTCCTCCT
>NW_022160982.1:0-257 GCF_008728515.1 Papio anubis | reverse complement strand
GATGGTGGAGAACGAGGTGGTGATGGTGCAGCTGGTGGTGGTGGTGGAGGAGGAGGTGGTGGTGGCAATGATGCTGGTGGAGGTGGTGGAGGAGGAGGTGGTGGTGGAGGAGGAGATGGTGGAGGAGGAGGAGGAAAAGGTGATGGTGGTAGAGGTGGAGGTGGAGGTGGAGGAGGAGAAGGACGTGGTGGAGGTGGAAGAGGAGGTGATGGTGGAGAACGAGGTGGTGATGGTGGAGAACGAGGTGGTGATGGTGC
>NW_022160981.1:2301-23376 GCF_008728515.1 Papio anubis | reverse complement strand
TATAGATATTTAAATGTGTCCATTTTTTCTTAATGCAAACAGTGCTACTTAAACACTGTCATAGTTTTCTCCTGGTTATATACAGGTGGCTGTTTCTAGTTATATACAGGTATTGTGGTCTAATATATGACCCCAACACAAAACAAGAAATTTGTTTTACTTGGCAATCAAGTAAAATCAAAATTTCTATGCAGCTTTTACCTTGTTTTCCTAGAACAATCACTTTCCAGATGCTTCCTCTTGGGTATCTCAGAATCCAGCTGCCATGCTAAGAGAAACCTAAACCACCTTAGGGAGGCCCTCTGAGGGTATCCGGCTTGCAGTCCCAGCTGAGGCAGATTAAAGCAGGCACCAGACAAGGAAGTGAAAGAGGCTCCAAAATCACAGACCAGAGACGAGCCATTTTTGTTGGACACTGTCTGAAATCCTGATCCGCAGGAGAAACGAACATAATCAAATGGTCAGGTTTTTTTTCGGGCCACCAAATTAGGGCACATTTGTTATACGGCAACGATGACTGGTACATTCAAGAAAAGAGTGTGGATGAGGGAAAACCATAGATCCATGCAACAGATGAATCATACAAAGGAAAGGGGCAATTCTTGGGAAACAGAACTCTCAGAAATGTCAAACTCTTTCAGGAGTTCTTCAAGCCTTGTCACGATCTAACAGGCCAGAATATTAGGGGCTTCCAATTAAGCCCCTAATATTCAAAGCCAACTATTAGTGCAAGTCTGAAGTAATGTGATTTTAGAATGACCAAGGCCAGATTGTAATCACTAGAAACACAAGTATCACCTACCCAGTCAGCTCTCTGTCTGCGCCCTGGAATGATGGGAGTATGTATGTATGAGTCCCTAATTACAGAAAACTTAAAAATAGTTGTGTGTGTGTGTATGTATGTCTGTGTGTACTTCCTTAGAGAAAAAGACAAATGATAAGAAAATAAATTTATATCACAGTTTGAGTTTAGTCAAAATATAAACTCATCTTCAGATATTCTTTAGATACACACATACACATACACACGGACACACATACACAAACATACACACACACACCCCTCCTGGATTTAGAGCAAACCTTAACCACCTCTTCTATTGACTACATTTATATCTATATTTCTGACTATGAAACTACTATTTATTTGAACTGAAGATCCTAAGATAATTGAATATTTATTTTCTCTACTACATGTCATCAAGTCTACTAAGAATTTAAAATTTCAACAATAAGGATGAGACAAAACCCTTAAAATCACTTAATAGCTGAGGTCATCAAAACTATACTATTCCCAGAATTTAATGATCCAAGTTTTTGTTTTTTGTCCCTCTTTCAACTGCAGAATGGTTACAAAATTTATTTTGGAATTTTAGTATATAATTTATGCCATTTTAGTGCCTAATTTACATCCTCATGAGAAAAAAATAGTTTACCTTTGTACTGGTTATTTAGACTCAGTTTCTAAGTACAGATACTCACAGGCACTAGCTTAAGCAAAATGGAATGTTTATTACAATGATGCTAGAATAGCTCATAGAATTAAAGGGTAGGCATAAATTTACTTCTCTGGAACTGCCTGGAGACAGGAGCTAGGAGGTTTTATGCCTCTCTTTGTGTCTGTTTCAATTTTCTCTTTCTCAAGGATCAGTGGATTCCAATTTTCCTGACCACTTAGCAAAACAACAACAACAACAACAAAACATGGCTGCTGATGAATCCCGAGTTGACATGTTGTTCCCTGGAGCAGACTTCTCTTTTTTCAGTCTCAACTTCAAATTCCTAGGGATTGAACCATGAATAGCTTAGGCTAAGTCATTGTCTTTGGGGAATGGACTCTGATGGCCCTTCCCTGTCAGGCCTGGTGAGAGGACAGGGTCATGTACAAAATAACTTCCCAGACTGCCCACTGCCCTCTTGTGATGAAACAGGGAAAGGAGATCCCAAATAAGGATGGTATGAAGACTAGTCAGAATGACTTCTCGTGAGAAATCCATACCGAAAGGAAATTCTGTATTTTGAAATTCCAAATTCTATGAATTCATTTGAAATGAAATTGAATAGAGAGACCAATGAATTAAAAAGTCTTGCTTTGCCACCTACTTTCCATATCAAAATGTTATGCAAGGCATCTACCAGTTACATTAATCCCTTCGAGGAGCCTCAACGTACCAGCCAGATCTGTATTATCTTGCCAAGTTCTGTTTCCTTTGCATTGGCTTTGCAGCTGATTTACAAGGGATTACTGCCCAGCAGTCTAAGGGGATCAAGGGGAGAACCCCACATACCAGCAACACACTATGTTGGATTGTGACGGTCAATCCATCAATGCATTCTTTTCCAGGAGAGTATGAGTTGAAATCGGTCACCTTGACATTAGAGTCAGTGCCGGTGCAGCAGGCTCTGCAGTAGAAGCTGGACATCAAACAGCAGAAGTATTTCCATAGAGCCCAGGCAATACCTGTTTTAGCAAAAATGACCAGTAGAGATACTTCTGATTCAGCACATTCAGACCAATGGAACTGGGATCGTATGAGGTCCTGCAAGAAAATGACATTTCAGGCCCCAAGTGGCTTCTAAGTCCAGCTCTTATGTTCTTTATTTAGCCACATATTATTAAAATAGGTTCCTATTACCTGAGAAAAACTGAAAGTGATTCTTTTCTATGCACCTTAAAAGAACCTATTCGATACACTTCTCAGGATGCAAACAATTGACACTGATAGTGAGACTGAAAGGATGCTCAGATTAACAGTAAGGAATTTTAAAGTGTTGGTTTTATTGGTAATAATAACGAAAAATAGCAGTGATAATAACAATGACAACAATGCTACCTACTTTATATTGTGTGCTTACTGTGTTCCAGTGAAAATACTTTAAAGGCGTGATCTTAACCTAAAGTGATCTTAACCTAAATTGGTCCTATGAGGTTGTTTTAATGAGGTTGTTTTAATTTTACAATGAGGAAGCTGAAGCTAAGAAAAGTTAAGTTTCCCAAGGTCCTGTGGCTGGGAAATGACTTAGCCAAAAATGTGACACAGAACCTGAGCTCTTAACCACTTTGCTGAACTGCTTTTGCGGGACTTTTTAAAGATATAGAGTATTGAGAACAGATCACGATTTCATTTTGAGAAACCAAGTAAAGTGCAGTCTAAAGACATATAGAGGACTCCCAGTAGCAAATATGTGGCTTACCTTTCCACATATTTTCTGAAATATTTGCCCTTAGATACTAATCCTAAAGCATTTCAACATCTGGTTCAAATTATACATCTGGCTTTATCTATAAAGCTACAAAATATTATATAATTAGCACCAAGCAAATACGTGTTCCTCATTGTTTTATTCTATTTATATTGAAATAATTATTGAAAGAACATCAGTTTCTCTATTTTCCTTATTTATTTGTACTTCTTTAGTAGCAAATAAAGTGTTTTATTGTTAGTATAAAAAGCCATATTGAAAATTTGGGGAATTTTATTCTTCTATCTTGTTTTTGCAAGTCATCGGCTGTGATAAATTTTTAAAAAGTTATAACCCAGAGTTTTAATAAACTCCAACTCTAATAATCCTACAACTCAAAATGTCACCAATTATTATTTAAGAGAAATTGAAAAGGCTTTTAAAAATGGCTTGTCTCTAGTCACCATCCTAGGATCCTTAACACTGTGGATGACCTCCTTTTCTAAAGAAAAATTTTCCTTTTAGATTTACTGAATGTTTTATTCTAATCTGTCTACCTCTTTGACTGCTTCTCTCTCTCTACTTGCACACAATTGTCTTTCAAGGCAAGGTCATGTTTTTGATGTCTTATATTCCTCCAAGAAAACAAAAAGTAGTGGTTTCAATAATCGCCTGTAGTCACAGAAGCCTGAGTCCTGGACTTGAATCTTCAATTCCAGACTTCCTGGAATTGAATCTCTCTCCAGGTACTCAATGTCTCCATACCTCAGTTTTCTTATACATAAAAATTTGGTGTATTAGTCAGGGTTCTCTAGGGGCACAGGACTAATAGGATAGATGTATATAGGAAAGGGAGTTTATTAAGGAATATTGACTCATATGATCACAAGGTGAAGTCCCACAAAAGGCTGTCTGTAAGCTGAGGGGCAAGGAAGGCACTCCGAGTCCCCAGACCTCCAAAGTAGGGAAGCCAACAGTGTAACCTTCAGTCTGTGGCCAAAGGCTCCTGACAAACCACTGGTGTAAGTCCAAGAGTCCAAAAGCTGAAGAACTTGGAGTCTGACGTCCAAGGGCAGGAGGCATCCAGCACGAGAAAGGTGGAGGTCAGAAGTCTCAGGCAGTCTAGTCTTTCCATGTTCCTCTGCCTATTTTTATCCTAGCTGCACTGGAAGCTGATTAGGTGGTGTCCACCCAGATTAAAGGTGGATCTGTCTCTCCTTGTCCACTGCCTCAAATGTTAATCTCCCTTGGCAACACCTTCATAGACACACACAGAAACAATAATTTGCATCCTTCGATACAATCAAGTTCACGCTCAATAATAACCATCACATTTAGGAAATCATACTGCCTTGCTCATAGGGACATGATAAGGATTAAAATGAGAAAATAGGCTTAAAACATCTGGCACATTATATATGAAGCACTTATTAATATGGGCTATTTGCGTCAGCCCTGATCTCAACCATTCTTCTCGACCATTTTTCTTGTTCCTGTTCTTCTTGTTCAATTTAATATTTTCTCCTGATTTCCAGAGACAGAGAAATTAGTAGTTAAAAATAAAGACTTAGTGATTAAAAGTATCACATTTTAAGAAGAGTATCATTTAAGAAATGAGAAAACAATGTAGGCCTGGAGGCAGGAATATCTTATTGATGGGTGCTGTTGTAATTCTGGCATGAAATATGGATAGTCTGAGCTAAGGAAATGGTGGTAGGCATGATAGAGAGCTTTTGGAAACACAGCACATATAAGACTGACTGCATGTATAAGTAGCATGGTTTATAGTGATTTAAATACTGAATGAATTGTTTGGCAACTCATCAATACAGAGAATAGAGATTGGTGACTGGTAATGAGTGTTACAATAAAAGCAGTGATAAGTTCAGTTTTGGATATCCTGATGGCGAGCTGTCTTTAAGAAATTCAATTAGAGCTACACAATGCATACATCTCATACATATATTGGTCTTAAACTCAAAAAAAGAGATGTGTGAAGTGTGGATATACCATTTACTGGCTATTAGCCCATGAAAATGCATAAGACCACTTAAGGAGAGTTTGGAGAGTAAGAAGAAAATTGAGCCCAGAAAAGAATGCTATGTGACACTAACTGTAAATGATATATGGAAGAATGACATACAGAAGAAGAGTCTACAAAAGTAATTGAGAAAGAATGCTCAAAAATGTAAAAGAAAAATCTTGGGACACTAGAGTCATGGGAGCTAGGGATGACTGCATTTTAAGAGTGAAAATGTGAAGCAATCTAACAGCAGTATATTCCATAAAGAGAAGACTCCAACTTGAATTTGTTCCTGAGATTTAGCAAACTAAAGGACACTGAAAATTTCCTAAGAGCACTTTTCACCTGAATAGTTGAATTGGAAGCCATATTACCATGAGTTTTAAGACAGTGGGAACAGAATACTATTTGGAACACTGGTGTGAAGGAGAACAGCGGTTTAGCTGTAGTAGGTTGCCGGTACGTAAAGATTAAATAAAAATTGTTATGTGTGTTCATTTGTTTTCGGAGCTCATGGAAATGTAGAGATGTTTACTTTGGACAGGAAAGAAATAGAGTGGGAAATGTGGAGTCCCAGATAAGGTAGTGGATGACCTGTGAAGCAAAATCCATGATAGTGGAAGAGATGGGAAAGGATGCCTCCCCATTTTTCCCTGTGAAAGGCTGAACATTAGATTGGGAAAAATGTGATACATCCCTGTAAATGAAAGATGGTAGAACATAAAGATCAATACAAGTCTAGATAGATGTACAGATTCAGACTGGGAGAAAGAAGTGAAGACCTCCCTTCTGATTAGCCGCTGATATGATGACTACTATCCTCCTTCTGTTCCTTTATGGTCTTTTTCTTGTCTTGTTTTTCTCCTCCTTTTATTATTCTTTTAAACAACCCTAAAATATTTGGTATTGAAACACAGCTCATTTCCAAGAACACAAAATTATAATTGGATTTTGGATTTCCATGCGGCAAAATAAAATAATGTCATATTATTTTTGAGATATCAAGATAGAAAATATTATAATGAATCAAAGACTGCGCTGAAGAAACCTTTGGCAGAAAGAAATTGAAAGCATATATTTCCTTGGATAAGTAATATTTTCTTCAATTATATAAAAGTCAAAAAATAAATAAAAAAGACAAAATCCAGTATCTATTGGCTCCATTTGGTCATAGCCAGGTTTACACCGTGGTGCCTAACCCCCTTCACCTGGAATCTGACACCTGTACTCTTGATTGAAATGATTATCCATAGCATCCTCATTCTTTATTTTTGGAGGTTATTATGAATATTCATTTCTGAGTAAAAACTTGCAACTATCATTTGTTTTGATAATTGAGCAACTATTTCAATCTTTTGTTAGAACTCTGCTGTTTTGAGGGTTTATTCTGAAAATAAAATGACCTGGAATGTTTTCATTTTAGTTTGGATAGGAAACAACAAACTGAATACTAGTAAATATGTTCATTGAAATTCTATATTAGGTAATTTTCATCCCATGTGTTCTGAGAATAGTAAAAAAAGAAGTACTGAAGAAAAACAATTGTAAGACATTTTACACACCATTATGAAATAAATAAATTACTTTAGGGCCCATGTAATACTCTTTTGGAATTTTGTTTTATCTGAATAAATTTCAGGCCAAGTTCCTTTAGTTAACTTTAGTAATTCTGCATTAAAGAGAATTACACTGATAATTTTTACATTTGTGGTCTTTTTTCTCCACTCTTTGTGAATGGTATTTTTAACTTTTGCTACTTCTACACTCTGAAAGTCCAGAAAGAACATAACTTTGCATGAAGGCAAACAAACTTTACACATCTTCTGGGACACCTCTCCCAGAAGGGTGATTTAGTAAATTCATCCTTTGCACCAAACGTTAAACCTCTATTTAGACAACTGTTAGCAGAACAAATAAAATGCATTTTATTATTCCATATTATGCTAGATTTTAACAAACTACATTATGTTTGTAAAACTAAAGACAGCTAATGTATGCATAAAATGTGTTAAATATTATCTAGGGCTACTAAAATGAGATGCTTAATGTTCTTTTGTAGATATCATGATTCATCAAATTATTTGGTTATTTTTGCTGTTGGAAACACATTAAATATGTATTCATAAAATTTTTTCAAAGATTTTTCAGGATTAAATAATCACTTCAAGCAAATCAGAATGAGATGTTTAGAGAGTACTACGAATTGAGTCAATATTCATTTCAACCACTTTTCTAATACAGTTGTCTTTGACAAAAAATCTGCTAAACTAAAAAGAAATGAACAAATTATTAATGGATACATAGATGAACACATACATACATAGATAATTACCATTTTCAGATTCCTTTGCAGATGGACTCCCACACAGCTGTGGTTCCTCTAAGTAGTTACAGCTACAACTGTAGGAATCAGAGGAAGGAAGCGAGCAATGAGAGGAAGCAACTGTATCGAGGGATGTTGGCTTCTTTAGAAGCAGGCAGCACAGGTTCAGTGGGTTGATGCCCTGTACTCAGGTCTAGTGGAAGTACTAGTATATAATTCTTAAAATTCTTAGTGCCTAGTGCTATAAAAAATAGTGTTGGGGCTTTCATTTGAAGATAATTAAATATGACTGAGCTTTTTCTTCACTTCTGTTGTTGCTGTCCTTCTTGGAGATTCTTCCAGCGCTCTAAAACTAATAAATCTCTTCCTATTTAAGCAAAGCACATAGATTAGTAATGAAAGGGGCACTGATTTAGGTTCAAAACTACACTTGTATAGAAAGAGTACCCCAATTTGGTACCTAGTGATATGAGGGTGGAGCAGAGGAAGGCCAGCTCCTAGAAGTAGAGGAAGAATTAAGTAGATGGGGAGAGAGAAAGAGCGAGAACCTGAGAGACAGCCTGGGAGGAAGCTATGGGGAATGAATGTAATAGCAACAGTGCCAGAAATATGAATGTATCTTTCCAAATCCTTAACATTAGTGGTGCTATTCATAGAAGTAGACTCCCTCGAAATGCAGTATCCCATGCTATTAGATCATCCTGTAGCAGCTGCAGACACCAGCCAGATCACTTCTATTCTCCATCTCCACCTATGATGATTAACACTGACTGTCAGTTTGATTGGCTTGAAGCATGTGAAGTACTGTTCCTGGGTGTGTCTGTGAGGTTGTTACCAAAGGAGATTGACATTTGAGTCCGTGGACTGGCTGTCTCCAGGCATACACCAGGCATCCCCAAGCACCCCTTCCCACCTCATGGCGCCCCTTGGCACAGTGGAGGGACCAAGCACAGCTCAGCTGGGGGATGCGCTCCTGCTGTGGGCCTCCATTGGAGAGGGCTCCAGGGCTGCAGGGCTCCAGGGCTCTGATTCACTAGGGCCACGACAGCTCCCTGGGTTTTCCAGTCCTGGGGGCCAACTAAATTGTCATTCCCTCAGAGAGGAGGACCCAGGCAGAGAGGACATGGCCACGGTGGCCTAGCTGGCCAGTAGTCAGGCTGGTCCTGTGGGATGCCTTCCCAGGTGCTACCCTGATTCCCTCCCCCCGGCACGAGTCCCCTGAGGGCAGGGCTAAACTCCCATCCTGGGCACTTCCCTCTGCCAGAGTCAAGTTCAGGGCTCCACGTTTAGGGTGCAATGGGAAAATCTTACTGAAACCTGGCCAGCCATGACTAAGGACCATTTTTCCTTCTCAAACTAGGGTTCTGGATAAAAGAGCTCTTGGCTGCTATCAGAACCGAAAAGAGCAACTAAGACCAACTTCTGGTGAAGGGCACACTGAGAAAGCAAATCACACATAAATGCAAACCCTCCTGTAGGCTCTCTCACGCTGCTGGGCAGACTCTGGAGACCTGAACAGGGTGGTGGCTGTCGGGAGTCACCTGCTCTCATTTCTGAGGGTGTAACCAGGCAGGACCTGGGACAGAAGGGGCGGCCCAGGGATGCCACAGTGCGTCCACAGAGGGCCAGGACCGAGCCACAAGACTGCCTCACGGTCCAGCTGTCATGGCCCTGAGGGACCCTAAGGGGACCCAGAGCCCACTCACACCTACTCCTCAGCTGGTGACAGAGCCAGGGTCCCACCTTCCCAATGGAGGCAAGTGTGGACGGTGGAGCAGATGTGATTGATACCTGCACCAAGGCCATGGACACTCCCCCCTCTCAACCCGCAGCCCAGTGTTCATTCTAAAACAAGGCACAGTCCAATCAGAAGGCCCAGCCTGTTCAATCTGCTCCTGCATTATACAGATGAGGAAACTGAGGCCTAGGAGGCTGAGTCCCAAGGGGATTTGCTCAGGCCAGAGGAAGGTGGCACTCACACCCAGACAGTCAGCCCTGACCCAGGTCTGGCTGCCCCCACAGCCAAGAGCCTCAGGCTTGGATGCCCACCCTGGAGTGACCGGTACATCTGAATGCTTCCAGCAGGTGCTCCCCCATGTACCAGAGGACAGTTTAGAAGTCAGGAAACTGAGTCAGGCTGCATAGTTTCAACCTTCTTTCCACTTCATATGCTCTGGAAGCCACCAAAGAGCCATTCTCAGTGCACTGACCATCAAGCAGGCGATGGTGGGGGTGGATCCAGGCTCCAGACACACCAGTTCAGTCTTCCCCACTGGGACCAGCATAACTGATGTGGACCAGCGACAACTGCCCCGGGTGGCTGCAGGCCTCGGTGCCCATGAGAGCTCTGTTGGTGCCTAAGAAGAGAAGGGAGCAGCCTTTTAAGCAACCCCAACCTCACCAAGGGCAACTATGACCATCCAGCAGCCAGATCCCTAGAGGGGCTGGCCTGCACCATACCAGAGCCCACCTTCTCCTTCCCTCCACATCAAGAAGAGGCCCACCAAGGCTGACGGTCATGTCCAGGTCACCCACAGGCAGGCTGAGTCAGTGCTCGGCCCAAGGTGTCGGGCACCAACCCCGCTAGAGGGAGGAAGCCGCCCCGTGGAGCCTGAGGGCAGACAGTGCGGCAGGCACTACCTCCTCTGCATCTCCACACTCAGGCTGTGGAGGAAATGTCCTGCAAGGGCCAGGCGGTCCACAGCAGTGAGTGTGGCGTACATCCAGCCTGAGAGAGAGACAGGAGTGCCTGGCCCCCAACCTAGCGCCCATGAATGGGCTTCTCATGGCTCCAGATCAGGGAGTGGCAGAGACCAGCACAGGCCTTCCCCGGCCCAGCCCAGGCTCCAGCTCCTGCCCGCCTGTGCCTTGGTGCCCTGTCCACCTCTGCAGCTTCAGCAGCAGCCTGGGGCCTCCCTGGGAGAAGCTCTCTGGCCCTGGCACCACCCCAGCCCCCATAGAAGAGGACTGGGGGAGAGGCTGCATCCGAGGCAGTACAGACTACTCAGTCCAGCCCTGAACCAGACAGGGAAACCGAGGCCCAGAGCTGAGGAGACTCGCTCAGGCCACATGAGGGCAGTCCTCAGAGAGAGGAAGCCCCAGCCTGTGTCCAGCTACCCGGCCTCCCTACCACACTCATGGTCAGGAGGCAAGGCCAGGGCAGCTGCATCGCCCCCAGAGCTGGGACTGGACCCCAGGTTATCCTCAGAGATGGAGCCTGGGCCAGATCCTGGGAAATCTGCAGCTCTTTCCTAAATAGCTGTGACTGTGAGGAAGCTGATGGAGGGAGGAGGGACCCAGAGATTACAGAAGATTTCGAGGCTTATAAATCATTAAAATGGGAGGGCCTCAGTTTGATACTTATTTAAAATGGAAAAAAAAACAAAAAACAAAAAAAAAACACCTTATAAAACGATTCAAAAATCTGAACACAAGTTAGCTATTCGATGATACTAGGGAATTGCTAATTGTTCATTTTTTGAGGTGTGAGAACAGTATTGCAGCTATGTTACTTTAGAAGGAATGGAAGCCCTTCAGAAAGAGTGGAATATTCAATGAAACAGCGGGATGTCTGGGATTTGTTCTAACGTCATCTAGGGGCACACAGTGCCTCACAACGGGCTTTCTCCTTCAGTACAGACTCAAAATGTCCCCTAATATTGCCTTAATTAGCAGCTAGTGCCCTCCTCCCTCACTGGCTCTGATGCCATAGCTGCTGTCCCCACACAAGGCTCTCTGAGCTGGGTCTCCAGCCGTGGACTCAGTCACAGTGAGCCCAGCCAGGCTGTGAAGGGGGCTGCCTTGCTGTGCAGCTGCAAGGTGGCCTCGGTGGTAAGCAGTGCCCATGCTGACCAGACAACACAAGCCCCATTGCTGGCCCCTCTGCAGGGACTGGGCTCGGGTGGCGTTAAGATCTGGACAAGGGAGCAGGCATGCCAGGGATGCCAAAAGACCCCACGGTGGGGACACAACATGAGGGACAGGGCAGTAACCTTGATAAGGGCCGGCAAGCCCTAGGACAGGATCCCCAAAGCTGCCCGCACTCACCTGAGGGGATGAAGAAAGCCTGGCCCTGCTTGATGATGCACTTGTAGCATTTGTGGACCTGGTCGGCAAAGAACATCTTAGCTGTGGTTAAAGGCAGACACCAGAGCTCATCCAGGGAGATGTTGGCCGAGGTCAGCCTGATGAGATAGAAGGTCTTCTCCCCCTGTAAAGAGAGCCTCTTGGCAGAGCTGCCCATGCCAGGACACGGGGGTGGGGGGTGCAAGTGTTAGGTCATAATGTGAGAAGTATCCCGTCCAGTTCCACAAATCCTGCCTGCAACACTGAGGGCACAGGTGCTTTCCAATTCAGAAGTGTGCATGTTAGGAAGGTTCTGGGTATCTGGGCCCCCAGCACAGTCAAGAGCTAAAGCCCATAATCCCACATTACATTGTTTTGAGGCACTACAAATGGTGTGGGTGCCCAGGTTGCAAATAAAGCTGTAACTGGCTGTCAAAAGCATTCCAGGTAGCTCCACTCTTGAGAGCCACTTGAATCCCAGACTGGATGAAATGATGCCACTGTGTCCCAGGCGTCTTATGCCAGGCCCCAGGAGGGGTTCTTCCCTGGGAGCAGCGAGACCTGTCCTACTGCGGTGAAGTCAAGGCAAGCTCCGAGGATGCCCCAGTGACTTGAGACGTAAACAGTAACAGAAACAAAGGAAACCCTAAGTTGTGGGCTCCCCCAGCTGCTCATCGAGCTTCTCTAGATCTGCTGGAGGTGGAGCTGGGGGCAGGTGAAAGTGCTGATCCCACCTCTGGGAGGCCTTGAGATGTGCTTTCCCCATTTTGCCTGGGGTGGTCTCGAACTTCTGGCTTCAAGTGATCTATTTTTTTTAGATATCTATTTTTGATAGATACCCTTTATTGGTTTAAGCATATCTTAGCTTCCCAAAGTGCTGGGATTACAGGTGTGAGCCAATGCACCCAGCCTCAGTGGCTGTATTTCTTACATTATTGTTACAAGGTACCGGTTTTCATAATATTGAAAATAAAACTAAAACACTCTCCCATTTCTTTGGTTCTTTTAAAAATATTTTCTTATTTTAGTATATGTATTTAAAGTGTGGAAGACAATGTTTTAATATAGAGAGTGAAATGATGTTTGGGGTCTTAAATGTGAAGTAATCATGTTTCTGTGTGGCTATTTTCTTATTTTTTCCAAAGGTAGAAAATACTTTCGTATTCTCACAGGGGAACCACTTAAGATAAATGTCAAATTTTCCATGAATGTGAGAAATCTTAAGTTACAAGAGGGGAAAGGATGCTTTGGGGGTGGGACAAACATCATACGGGCTGAGTCAAGGCCGTTTCAGAAACTGTGACGTCCTTAAAATTATTCTCTGCCATGTTCCTTTCTACCTTCCAAGGTTTAGGAGGCATTTCTGCCCATTAGAACAGGTCAGAGATTTACAGAGTGCCAAGTTTTCTAAAGGAGAGATTCTACAGAAACTGAGAAACCGGTTAATTTACATAATGCATTTTTGGGTATTCCGAATTACTTTCATTAAACGTACTGGTAAGATTCTTAGGATGAGGAATTATGCGTCACACTTTTAAAAATGTTCTCAAAAGAAGTTGCTAAGGGCTTGACAAACACTTAAGTTAACTTACAAAACACTGTTGGCATCATCTCAACATTTTAATCATGACGAATCTCAGGACTGACAAACTGCATGTTGATGTCCTTATTTTCTATTGAATGAAAATTTTTAATTTTTGGAATGAATTGAAAGTCACCCTGGATTTATTGAATACCAACCTTGCCTAAGATGACAAATCATTCTCAAGAGCACCACTGTGTGTCCAGAACCCCAGAGCAGGGCCAGGCTCTCTGGATTTTAGCTCTAGGTGTCCTGCCATTTGTCTGTCTTACCAGGTAAATGAAATCTTTATTAAAATCCAAAAGTGTAATATCGTTTATTCTTAGAAGCTACCATTTACAGAGGAGAATAATACCCTGAATTATAGATAAACTGAATTCTCATGACCTGTTCGCTTTGTAGTTGTCACCCAAGGTAAGCATTTCTGTCTGTAGGTCACCAATGTGCCTAATAAAGCCAGAAAAGCCATCACTGATGATTTTCTGATTCACTCATCTTTGAATTCATCTGCCTTGCTTAGAGTGGAAAGGAAAATGTCTCTATATTAGTGCATTCTGGCCTTGTTATAAAGAAATACCTGAGACTGAGCAATTTATAAAGAAAAGAAGTTTAATTGGCTCACGGTTCTGCAGGCTGTACAGGAAGTATAGTGGCTGTGGCTTCTGCGAAGGCCTCAGGAAGCTTCCAATCATGGCGGAAGGCAAAGTGGGAAGTAAGGCCTCTTACATGGCAGGAGCAGAAGAAAGAGAGAGGGAGGGGAGGTGCTGCACAGTTTTAAACAATGGTATTTCTCGAGAATTCACTTATTATTGCAATGACATCACCATGGGGACTATCTGCCCCCATGATCCCATCACCTCTCACCAGGCCTCACCTCGAAAACTGGGGATTAAAATTTGACATGAGATTTGGTGGGGACACAGATCCAAACAATATCGGTCTCTTTAAATCTGTGTGTCCAAAAGGGAACATTCTTGGGTACTTTATTAAATTCCATTAATTTGGTAAATGATCATTTAAACCCAAGGAAGAAGCTTCTTGAACTAAATAATTATAAAAACATGGATCTTGATACTCTACTAGGTTAAAATAAGGTTTTGTTGTTGTTGTTGTAGCAAATCTCTTATTAAGCAACTTTAGCGTTATATTCTCAGTAAAACATAGTGAGTCAATCCCAGCATGCACGCTTTTGGTAAAGTGATCGTAACAATGGAGTAAGAAAGTTGTGATTGCTTTCTTAGAGGACAGCTTCAAATAATTTTCACCTGTCTTCTGTTTTTTTCTACCACTAAGCAGGGGGCATCCCCATACTTCTTGATTGAATTTAACACAACTTCCTTTACCATCTTCAACTTCCTGTCTATGCATTCCTTTCCTAATCTTTACAAATTATGATGCTGGACATCTTTAGGTTTGAGAAACACATATATTGCTTAGAGATTCTGAGGGAGTGAGGTGGGAATTATTAGGGGGAAAAATGCGCCACCGCCTCAGCTAGTTTTTGTATTTTTAGTAGAGATGGTTTCACCATGTTGGCCAAACTGCTCTTGAACTCCTGACCTCAAATGATCTGTCCCTCCCAGAGTGCTGGGATTACAGGCCTGAGTCACCACGCCTGGCCCAATGTTTGTATTTTTTTAAAACAGAGATGGGGTTTCACCACATTGACCAGGCTGGTCTCGAATTCCTAACCCCAAGTGATCCGCCCACCTCAGCCTCCCAAAGTGCTGGGATTACAGGCCTGAGCCAATGCACCCAGCCCTGAATGATTGTTTTGTCTGTACATTTCTCATGTCTTATATGGCATTGCAAAGGCAATCAGATCTTTTCATTCATGTAGTTTTGGACCTTTTCAGTAATGGTATTATTCTTTGTACTTAGAAGCTTGGCAGGCACTAGAACCCATCACTCAAACAAAACAGGCTGAAGACATTAGGACATATAGTAGCTGCAACTTGAGGGAGGTTGCATGAAATATTAATCCTGCTTCTCTCAGAACAGAGTCCTGCAATGGAGCCAATGAAGCAATCACTAGCTCCACAAATAAGACACTGCAAAACTTAAAAAATACCTAAGATGTTTTTGTAGTCTGTGGTAACAACTATGCATGGTAGAAAGGCTAGTGAAAAACGGATACATACACCAATGGAACAGAATAGAGAGCCCAGAAATTAACCCATCATATATGGTCAACTAAATTTCAATAAGGGTACCAAGAATACACAGTGGGAAAATGACCGTCTCTTCAATAAATGATACTGGGAAAACTGGATATCCACGCACCAAAGAATGAAATTGGACCCCTGCTGTACACCACACCCAAAAATCAACTCAAAATGGATTAAAAACTAAAATGTAAGACTTGACACCATAAAACTCTTAGAAGGGAACATAGGGGAAAAGATCCTGGATATTGGATACAATGCCAAGCAAAAATAAACAAGTGGGACTATATCAAACTAAAATGCTTCTGTACAGAAAACAATCAATAAAATGAAAAGATAACCTATAGAATGGGAGAAAACATTTGCAAACCATATTATCTGGTAAGAGTTTAATATCCTAAGAGACTCATACAACTGAATAGCAGAAAAATCCACAAATAACCTGATTGAAAAAATGGGCAAAGGACGTAAATAGACATTTCTCCAAAGGAGACATACGAATGGCCAACAGATATAGGAAAACATGCTTACCATCACTAATAATCAGGGAAATGCAAATCAAATCCACAATGAGGATGGCTCCTGTTTTTTAAAAAAGATAAGTGTTGGTGATGATGTGGAAAAAAGGAAAACCTTGTATATTACTGGTGGGAATATAAATTGTTACAGCCATTACAGAAAATAGTACTCAGGTTTCTCAAAAAATTAAACGTAAAACTGCCATGTGGTCCAGCAATCCCACTATTGGGTATATATCCAAAGGAACTGAAATCAGTATGCTGAAGAGATATTTGTACTCTCATGTTTATGGCAGCATTCTCAACAGCCAACATATGGAAACAACCTACATGTTGATTGATAAATGAATGAATGAAGAAATTGTGGTGTATACACACAATGGAGTATTATTCGGCCCCCCTAAAATGGAAATCCTCTCATTTGTGACAACATGGATGAACCCAGAGCATATTATGTTAAGTGAAATAAGCCAGATACAGGTAGACAAACACTGTATGGTTTTACTTACATGTGAAATCTAAAATATGAAGCAGAGAGTAGCGTGGTGGTTGTCAGGTGCTGGGGGAAGGGGGAGATTGGGAAGTTATGGTTACAGGGTACGAAGTTTCATCATAGTGTCAATAGCTGACAATACTGTACTGTGTACCTAAAATTGCTAAGAGGGTAGATCTTCTGTTAAGTCCTCTTATCAAAACAATAACAATCATAATAAAGGGGGTGGCAGGAAACTTTGAGATGTGACAGGTGTGTTTATAACCTTGATGGTGGTGATGGTTTCACGGATGTTTCTTTATCCCCAAACTGATCAAGATATATATGTTAAATATGTGCCACTTTTTATATGTCAATCATACATCAATTAAGTGGTTTAAGAAAAACAATAACAACAACAAAAGGTTTGTGGAATACACTAATCAGACAATATAAACATCATCAGGGAGTTGCAGAGGCAGCATACCTGATACTCGGCCTGATTTGGGGCCAGACATGGGGAAGCCAACTTTAGGAACAACCAAATGAGAATTCATTACGACTCACAGCACAAAGTTACCTCAAAGGAATCCGGTAGATATCCCGAAATTACACATTACATGAAAAAAAAAAAAAAAAGAAAAAGAAAAAACTAATTGCAATTCTAAAGAAAACTTCTGAAGTCCTCAGATTGTGCGTATGTGCCCATTTGTGTGCATCTTTTATTTTTTCAGATATTTTCTTGCAAAATTAACAAACTTTTCCTTTCATATTTTCCCATCATTCCACAGTTGCATTTCTTTTACCAAGTCCTAAGTAGCCTTTACTCCCCTGTCCACCAGTAAACATTGGTTTGGCAAAGCCAAGAGATTATCTATTCTTCATCCTAAAAGGATGGTGACCCTTTGCTGGTGATTTGCATTTTCTGCCTAGAAATCTAAACAATTTTTGTTTTCAAGGTTAAAAAATTTAACTAGAACACAGCTTACAGTTAATGTTTCTCTATGAATCTATCACTAATTATCTATAATGTTATCTCATATCTTTTGGCTATTCTATCTTTAACAGGTTTTTTCATTGGTTGGTTCTCTACTTCAGGAACATCAATCATCTTTACGTTGATCACTTTTTGACTGTCCTCCATTATTGATTACATTGTCTCTTATTGCTTTGTCTTTTATTCTCTGCGCTCATCATGATTAAATGAAGCCTTTATATCAGAATTTTAGTTTAGCTAAGTATTTCAATCATTGCTTTTTAAATTTATCTATCAGTTCCATGGTGGTGGTGTTTTAGCTGTCAGTTTCTTTCTTTCGCTTTGCAGTCTTTCTTCTCATTTCATTGTTTAATAATCTTTGATTTCCTTTAAAAACATATATGTTATTTCATTCCTTAGCAACATGGTGCAGTTGCATAAAGTTGTCTTCCTTTCCTTGCCTTCTGTTTTCTTAAGTTATGATTAAGTTCTTCACTTGTCATTTTTGTGTTCAGTTTTATTCATTCAATATTGATTTACTGAGTGCCTACTATGTGTCAGGCACTATTCTTAATACTAAGGAAAGGCCTGTTAGGGAAACCACATTCCTGCCCTCATGGATATTACATTTCAGACACAGAAGTCAGACAACAAATAATAGATCTATAATAAAACATCAAGACAGTCTATACTGGGGGATTGTGAGCTCCTGGTTTAACTCTCAATTCCTCCATTGCCACTATCATGCAAAAGCAGCTATAGACAATAGGTAACCTAATATGTGTTACTGTGTTCCCATAAACCTTTGCTGACATCTGCTTTCAGGCAGCTATTTGCATTTATCAATGTTATTCTCATCCTCTTTCGGGTATTGTTTTCTGAGGTCATTTCACTTACTGATATTATGACAATCAGGTATAAGGTCCTGGGTGGGCCAGTAGAGAAAAAAGAGGATGACGACCATCCCCAAGGACATGCGTTGAGCCCTTTCCTTCACTTACAATTACTTCAAGACAAAGGAGAAGGGGTTATTTTGTTCTCTTCTGGCCGCTACCCATTTCTGGTTGTCTGTATGAAAGAACAGAAAGGTTGGAATCTGATACTGGCTTCATCCTGCAACTCTCCAGGCCTGCTACTGGGGTGACTACCAACTAATGGGGCACCCAGAGAATGAGAAAACATGGACATCCACCAATCAAGTTCCCTAAAGGAGTAAGAGGTCAAGTTGTAATGGCACCTGCTGACTTAGTATTTTCTTCTACTGCCTGATTTCTTTTATGCCCGTGGTAGACTTAAACATTTAAGTGTCAGCTTGTTTTCCTAGGACATTAAAATACTTTAAAAACACATTTTAATTCTTATTACCAGCCTCAGCATCATAGTGAGATCTTGTCTCTACTAAAAGTAAAAACAAACAAACAAATAAAAGCTAGCTAGGCATGGTGTTGCATGCCTGTAGTCCCAGCTACTTAAAGCAGAGGCGGGAGGCTCATTTGAGCCCAGGAGTTTAGTTTACAGTGAGCTGTGATTGTGCCACTGCACTCCAGCCTGGACAACAGAATGAGACCCTTTCTTAAAAAAAAACCCTCTAATTTAAAACAAAACAAAACAATTTTTATTCATTGCAGAAACAAATGCAAATAGGCAAAGAGAATAAATATGATCCTGAATCCCCTCTCCCAATATGACGAATGTTAACATTCCTTGACATATCTTCCAAATATAAACCTATCTAAAACTAATATATGTGAACGCATTATATACTAAAACATTAAACTCATATTGAATATGTAGCAGTTTGCAGTCTTCCATAAGTAACACACGACAGCAATAACAAACATAACAGAATATAAAATACTCTCAAATTGGCCTGATTTATAACCTGCTTTTTCATTTACTATCATGAAACCTTTTCTAAGTCTCTAAATTATTTTGGGTTTTTTTGGTAATGGTTGTATAGTATTCCACTGCACAAATGTACCGTAACTCATTTAAATAATGTCTCCTTTTTTGGGAATTTAATTTGCTTTGATTTTTTCAATATTATGACCAACACTTAAATGAATACCCTTTTACCTAAATATAGACATATATTCTTTTTTTCCAGTACTTGCTATTTTTGTTTTTGTTTTGAAGATGGTTTCTCTCTGATGCTCAGGCTGGAGTGTACTGGTGTGATCAGCTCACTATAACCTCAAACTCCTGTGCTCAAGGATCCTCCTGTCTCAGTCTCCCAAGGATCTGAGACTACAGGCATGCACCACTACACCTGGCTAATTTTTTTAAAAATTTTTCATCTTGTAGAGATGGGGTCTCACTTTGTTGCCCAGGCTGCACTTTATAATAGAATTCTTATTTATAAATATACTTTACCTCCTCTGGGCACTGGTCTCATTTTTATGTTGAAAACTTGGTTGCAACACTTGAGAAATGCTGGTTCTCTTTGCTAGTTTTGGTGGGGCGGGAGGAGAGGTAGACAACCGTGGGTTAGGGTTAGAATACTGACGCTCTGTGAGGCAGTACCCATGAGGTGATGAGGCCCATGGAACTCCCTGAAGAGGTTAAGGGATCCAGTAGAGGGTAACTGTGAGTCAGAAATCCCATTGTGACCACTACTACCTATACCAGGAAAGTGACATTCAACCATGAAATACTAAAGTGGGCATGAAAAAAATCCAAAGGGTATCACCAACTGACAAAGGGCAGAAAATGTATACTCTAGGTTGACATTTAGCCCTTAACACATCATGACGGCATGAGGTTCCATGGGTGTGTCAGCATGGGGGATCGGATGAAACCCTCCCCTCTCTTGCAGTCTGTGGCTCTGCCTCATGTAATATTATCACACAAACCTCTGCGTGAACACTATAAAATGCATACTTTTTGACATCTGAAGCCTCAGCTGGTCAAGTCCATCTGGGAAATATATCCTGAGATGGGTGGAACTTTCACATCTTATTCATATTTATACTTTCTTCTTTTCTTTTCTTCTCTCTCTCTCTCTCTCTCTCTCTCTCTCCCCCTCCTTTCCCCCTCCCCTCCCCTCCCTTCACCTCCCCTCTCCTTTCCTTTCCTTTCCCCCTTGTTATTTGCCTGGGAGTCTAGGATACAGCAGGCTCTGGGTAAATGCGTATTGTAAAGTTGGCAGGTAGAAGGGGCTTTTTTTGGCTGTTCTTTTTCAAACAGATTATGAATATGCTGACATTATTAAAAACACACACACACATGTACATCACCATTGCCCCAGAAACCTCTCCAGCTGACTAGTGTCAACCTAGTGATTTATAAGATTGTCTGCACATATTATATTTTAAAAGACATATTGCTTTTGTGAAATGTGTATTTATTACACATTTTGGAATTGATAATATATGCCAAAAAGCACCCTCTCCTTGCTGGATCTGAGACAGTCTGTCATGTACACACTTCTGGAACAGACTTCATACAAATGCTTTAGATGGGGCCAACCAGCTTCCATGGTCTCTCCCTCTCTCTCTCTCCCTCTCTCTCTCTCTCTCTCTCTCTCTCTCACACACACACACACACACACACACACACACGTGCCCCTTCTCCTCCCCCAACCATGTCACATCCATACAAATAAATAATAAAAACAGTAATGGAACAACAGCCCCAGAGGAAAGCTCTGTTAGGAATAAGTCTTATTTTCAAAGCTGCACAAAACCCATCCAGCGAAGTAACCTTGTGAAAAGCAACAGAGCAACACTTTATAACTCTACAGATTGGGCTGCCCCAAATTAGCGAGTT